>NC_031989.1:48505096-48546010 GCF_001879085.1 Nicotiana attenuata
ATCGTGAGTAGAAATGGAGAACGGTGGGGTTTGAAGGGGGGAAAGGACGTGAGGTGTGCAAAGAGTGGGAATAGGAACGTGGGAATGGGGAAGTTAGGAGTATTTTATATTTTCTTTAGAAGTAAAATTCAATTAAAATATTAACACAAAAATATGAACCAACTAACGTTAGACCAAGAAAAATATAAAAAATCTAACTATTTACATATAGTTTAAATAATACTAAGAAAAATACATAGCTTACTTATTAAAATTCTAATTAAAAGAAATCATATATATATTTTTTGTAATTTTTTTTCTCTTTACAAATAAAAACAAAATATTCTATAAGTATATGAATACAAATATATAAGATTAGACCTGAAAGAAATATTTACGCTAAAATTTGGGTGTGGTAAAAAATTAGGTATTCACACTCGCGAGAGAGTAAGGATTCTAGTTTTAAGATTTTTTTCGGAATCCGAGACGTGGGCCCGAGGGTCGGGTTTGACAAATTTCGGAATTTTTGATGTACTTTGATTATTTTCGTGTGGGCTTTGTTCCCTTAGCGTATATTGATGTTATGAATCTGATTTTGGATAGATGCGAGGCGAGTTAAGGCCGAGTCGAGAGGCAAGGGTGCTGCGGAGTAGGATTTTCATCCGGTTTGAGGTAAGTAATGATTGTAAATTTTGTCCTAAGGGTATGAAACCCCGGATTTCACATCGTTGTGCGACTTTGAGGTGATACACGCGCTAGATGAAGAGCGTGGGGTCGTGCACCATTGGGTATTTGTGACTTAGTCCGTCCCATGCGACTGTTAAGTCGCGTATTTGGTTGAAAATTGTTTGATATCATTGTGTTTTGGAAAGTATTACTATATTTTGGGTTGAATGCCATATTTGGGCCTCGTGCCAACTATTTGTACCCATAGGGGCTTTTTACTACTATTCCTCACCGTTTTGACTTAATATTTGTACTTAGTCATGCAGTGTTTTACTGTTTTCATAACTCAGCCTTATTTACTCAGTTTTTATGCTATAAATGATATTTTGAGCTGGACGCCCTGTCTTACTGATAATCCGAGTGGCTTGTGAGGTTGATGGTTGAGGGAGGCCGAGGGCCTGACTCTGAGGTTGATGACTGAGAGAGAGGTCGTGGGCCGGGTTGTGAGGATTATATGTCTATGGATCGAGCTTCACGCCGCAACGATATTTATATATATATGTATATGGATCGGGTTGCACGCCGCAACAATATATGGATCGGGCTGCACGCTACAGCAATATTGGATCGAGCTGCATGCCGTAGCGATATAGCGCTTGGGCTGTAGCAGCCACTCCGGAGTCTGCACACCCCCAGTGAGAGAAGTCGACTATATATATGGATAGGGTTGTGCGCCGCACCGATATATGGATCGGGTTGCACACCACAGCAATTATGATATGGTACCTATCGAGCTTGAGTGCTGAGTGTGTGCGCTAATTGATGAGAGTTGAGTCATGAGTGACTGAGAGGTTTGACCGAGGGGCTATATATATGCACGTATACGAGTGATGCTTTGCCCGAGGGGCTTGTTTTCATGAAATTCCTATTTTCACTCCTCTTTATACTGAGCCTCTATTGAAAATGTCAAACAAATATTTTGAACAACTTTCATTGAAACTGGAATTTTACGAGATGTTTGGAATTAAATTACTTCTTTGGTTTGTTATTTCCACTGAGATTTTCATGTTATGTGATGTATTTGAATGACCGAGGGGTTTGCCAGAAAGGCTGTTTATGAATTATTTTGCCTGAGGGGCCGATTTCGATTTTCAACACTTTCACTATAGACTACATTGAACTTTTATTGAAACTGTTAGAAAGTCATTTTTCAAAGGATTTTACTGAAATTGGAGCTTAACGAGATGATTTGATTTGTATCCTGTTTTGGAAACATAATGTACCCGTTGTGGTGCTATGACGTGGATTACATGATTTCTTAATGCTCAGTCTTTATTTACTTTTATTACTTACTAAGTTGGTGTACTCACATTACTCCCTGCACTTTGTGTGCAGATTCAGGTATTTCTAAGCTTTCAGCAGCTTCTGTGCACTTCCGGAGTAAGCAAGGTAGCTGCACGGCATTCGCAGCCCCGCCCTTCTCCTTCCTATCCTAATACTTTATATTCAGACCTAGTTTGTATTAAGCAGACAGTGTTGAGTTGTACTTAATGGCTCATGACTAGTGACGCCAGATTCGGGCTGTGTAGATTGTATTTTCGTACTTGTTTCCACGTATTTCTCTTGATATTTTGAAAGGAAAGAATTGAGACTTAATCTGTTTAGAGAAAGAGTAAATTTTACAAAAGATCTTCCATGTGGTTCGTGTTCTTTCGGCTGGCCTAGTACTGTGATAGGCGCCATCACGACCGGGGTACTTGGGGTCGTGACACCTTACACGGTTCGGTCCAACCAAATAAGAATTCAAAAGAAAGAAAAAAAATAACTGGGGCAAAGATTTTATTTCACTTTTGAAAGAGTCAATTCCAAGAATTGTAAGTCTACAACCCCCTTATTTTGAGTCTACTTTGAGCCTTTATGACGTCCTTTCTTTCCAACCCTATCCAAAATTCTTTCAAATAAAGACCTCCCTATATGCCTTCAAGAATGCCAAGAGAGGCATGCAATGAGCAACGATTGTCACGCGACATAGAACACTGTCAAGATGCTCGCACAAGAACGCAAAAGAAAAAGAAAAATAAAAGAAAATGAGAGAGTCTTACTAGTGAAAACCCTCACGGGCACTGTAAGATAACGGTAAGTAGAGATAAATGGATGAGAGAGGCTTGTTGGTGAAAATTCCTCAGGGCACTACTAGTTGAAAGTGAGTCGTGAAGCTGATGCAAAGAATTGGCACAACAAGCCCGACTTCAAAGGTCATAAAAATTGTAAAAGGGAAGACTGGATTAGTTTGATAGATCAGGCCGTTGAGTCCAAAATGCATGTCATGATCTTTAAAGCTAGTTATTGGAAAAAAAACTCTTCCTTCAGTTCTTCCGACAGGGGCATTTCTTGTTAATACTTGTTTCTTTGCATCATTGTCTCCTTCACTCTGAGTTAGTCCTTGTCAAAACAACCAAGAAAAGATTTTAAAATCTTCTACCAGCTTTTCAGTTGCATAAAGTAAATTTGGCCAGTACACCTAGTTGTTACTGTCAATATACCTTGAGGATTCATGCAAAGGCTCCCCCAATAGATTCTTGTCAGCCTACTTGGCGCAAGCAAAGATAACTGGTGATTCTCTCTGACGGACAAATTGCTCAAAAAGCAGGAAGTCATTCAAGATATTAGAAAAGGTCACCTAAGAAAAGATCTCAAGTTGGGATAAGGCTGATTGAGCCACAAATACAAATGGTACTGGGTGTGAAACAATTAGAGTTGATGCAGAGCAAAAGTCTCTTGAAACCGACTCAAACTAATTGAGCAGAAGCCAAGCTGCCCAAGACTCAAGGCCACAAACCGACCACCATTTTCAAAACTGACAAATTTTCCTTTGTGTGAAACAGGAACAAAGCAGTGCAAGGAAAGTGGTTCAAAAAAAAAAGAGGAAAAGAAAAGAAAAAAAGAGAAGAAAAAGAAAAGAAGAGAAGAGCCGACAAATGGAAGTTTCTCAAATCTTTCCCTTTATTTGTCTTGCTATTGTGCATAAAATCTTGCCATTGATCTTCACATTTTTTTCTCCTAGGATAAAAAGTCCTAGTCTGATGGATTTTCTTCCCGATAAAAATCTTAGTCTAATAAATTTTTCTCCTAAGATAGAAAACCTAGTCTGATGAAATTTCTCCTAGGATAGAGATCTTAGTCTGATGAATCTTTCTCCTAAGATAACAAAAAAGGACCTAGTCTAATGAATTTTCTCCTAGGATCGAAATCTTAGTCTGATGAATCTTTCTCCTAAGATATAAAATCTAGTCTGATGAACTTTCTCCTAGGATAAAAATCTTAGTCTAACGATCTTTCTCCTAAGATAGAAAACCTAGTTTGATGAACTTTCTCCTACGATAGAAATCTTAGTCTGATGAATCTTTCTCCCAAGATACCAAAAAAAAAAAAGAAAAGAGACCTAGTCTGATGAACTTTCTCCTAGGATCAAAATCTTAGTCTGATGAATCTTTCTCCTAAGATAGAAAACCTAGTCTGATGAATCTTTCTCCTAAGATAACAAAAAAAGGTCCTAGTCTGATGAATTTTCTCCTAGGATCAAAATCTTAGTCTGATGAATCTTTCTCCTACGATACCAAAAAAAGAGACCTAGTCCGATGAACTTTCTCCTAGGATCGAAATCTTAGTTTGATGAATCTTTCTCCTAAGATACCCAAAAAAAAAGACCTAGTCCGATGAACTTTCTCCTAGGATCAAAATCTTAGTCTGATGAATCTTTCTCCTAAGATTGAAATCTAGTCTGATGAATTTTCTCCTAGGATAATAATTTTTTTTTGAATAAAAGAAAGGGAAGTCTGGATTTGAAAAAAAAAAGGGGGTTAATTTTTAGTTTTCTTAAGTTATCAATCTTTAGTTTTCTTGAAATTAGGGGTCCCGCCTGGAGAATAGGGTTAGTTTTTACTTTAGTCAAGCTTAGTTCATAGTTTTATGCAAGCTCAATCTCAAATCTAGGAGACGCACTTCCTAGTCTGGGCCATTCAGGTTTTTTTAGCAGACGCATTTGCTAGTCGAAATTTTCTTGGTTTTACTCACAGGAGACATACATCCTAGTCGAGTCTTCAATTTTACTCTCATCATTGCATCCTTCATCAATAGCATAGGTGATTCATAGTTCTTCTAACAACTCACAAATCTTCCTAGTGCAGACTGGGGCAGAAAAGTTTCTTTTGTTTTGTCTGTTTTGCTGTAGTAGCACGCGCCAATCTGGAGAATGAGGGAATTCATTTCATAATTACTTCAAATTTCAAGTCAGTAGCAGGCGCCCACCTGGAGAACGAGGGAAGTTATTTCAGAATTCAATTCAAGATAGAAGTAGCAGAAGCTCGCCTCAAGAATGCGAGTCGACAGTCCGAGATAACCAAAAGAAGAAGTCTCAATCTAGAATAAAAGAAAAGAAAAAAGAAAGTGAATCCAAAATGCAGAAGCGGATGAAAGATGTGAACTGCTCAAGACATGCTGAAGTCACGACCACCGCATGTCCCGTCATGATCCGAAAAGCTGAAGAAGAATGAACTAGCACCTGCAGCTAGCAAGCGTCAAGGTTCAAATCTAAAGTCTGCATGAAGAACCATTCAAGACTCGAGATCAAGCTTCAGAAGATTTATAGATAGGAATCTTGTAATTCATAGCTGATAGGCTTGTTTAGTTCTTTTAGATTTTCATTTTGATGTAATAACAGGACCGCAGACCGGAACCTCGATGGATCGGCACCTCACTCGACTCTCTCCTATTATCACACTCCATCACCTTATTCACTTCTGAACTACACGTGGCCTGATTCCTTTATAGCCAAGGATAAGTAGGCACCTCAGATACCAGGGCTCAGTCACAATCTTTTATCCATTTTTATCTCATTTGAAAAGTGTCGGCTCAGAAGCCAATTACGTCGCTTACTTGTTTCTTTACTCAAAAATAATTCGTGTTTCCAAGCAAAGAGGGGCAGTTGTAAGTGTGATGACCCAAAAGGTCATCACTTGTTTTTAAATTAAATTCTGTGTTTCGAGGCCTTAAAAACCTCTTTCAGCATCACCTCGATTTGCGTACGCAGTTCGGGCATGTAGCCGGAAGTCTATATGTGAAAATCTGTGAAAATGATAAAATTTGGCTTTAAAATAAATTAAGTTGACTTCGGTCAAAATGAAAATATGGGACTTGGGCGCATGCCCGGAATCGAATTCTGAGGTCCCAAGCCCGAGAAATGAATTTTTGAAAGAAATTATTTTTTGAAAAATATAAAGGTTTTTGAAAGTGAAATATTATGTGAAACCCGTGGTATCGGACCCGTATTATGGTTCCGGAGCCCGGTACAGGTTCAATATGATTTATATGTGTTGTCGGTAAAATTTGGTAAGAAACGGACTTGAAACGATGTGAATCGGATAGTTAATGAGAAAATTGGAAATTTGAAGTCTTGAGAAAATTTCATGATTTTGATGCTAAATTCATAGTTTTTGATGTTATTTTAGTGATTTGAATGCACGAGCGAGTCTGTGTGATGTTTTTACGGTGGTGTGCATGTTTGGTTTGGAGCCCCTAGGGCTCGGGTGTGTTATGGGTAAGCCACAGAGTGAAATTTTGGACTTAAGGAATTGCAGGCCTGCAGGCTTCGCATTTGCCAACCTCCATTCGCAATTCCCAGTTTGCATATCCCAACCTCCATTCGCAATTCTAGTTCGCATTTCCCAACCTCCCTTCGCAATTCCCAGTTCGCAAAAAAACCCTCCCAGCCAGCCAGAGGTGGGGTCTAGAGGTGGAAGTAGAGGTGCTAGAGGTGGAGCTTACGCTACTAGGGTTGGAGGCCAGCCAGCAGCAGGCCATCTCAGAGAGGTAGTCCAGGGTGGTGGGGCCCAGCCTCGATTTTATGCTCTTCCAGCTAGGCCGGAGGCTGAGGCTTCCGATGCAGTTATCACAGGTACGGTTTTGGTTTGTAGTAGGGGTGCTTCAGTGCTATTTGATCCGGGGTCTACCTACTCTTATGTGTCATCTTATTTTGCACCGTATCTGGTCGTAGCCAGTGATTCTCTGAGTATTCCTGTTTATGTGTCCACCCCCGTGGGTGATTCTATTGTGGTAGATCGTGTTCATCGTTCTTGCGTAGTTGTGATCGAGGGTCTTGAGACCCGAGTAGACTTATTATTGCTGGACATGGTCGATTTGATGTCATACTGGGGATGGACTGGTTGTCACCTTACCACGCCATCTTGGATTGTCATGCCAAGACTGTGACCTTAGCCCTACCGGGTTTACCTCGTTTAGAGTGGAGAGGGACTCCTGGTCATTCTACCCGTAGTGTTATCTCATATATGAAGGCTCGGCGAATGGTCGAGAAGGGGTATTTGGCCTATTTGCATACGTTTGTGATTCCAGTGCCGAGGTTCCTTCCATTGATTCTATTCCTGTAGTTCGTGAGTTTCCTAAGGTATTTCCTTCAGACCTGCCGGGTATGCCACCCGACAGGGATATTGATTTTTGCATTGACTTGGCTCCGGGCACTCAGCCCATTTATATTCCGCCATATCGCATGGCCCTGCCTGAGTTGAAAGAGTTGAAGGAGCAGTTGTAAGATATGCTTGATAAGGGCTTCATTAGACCTAGTGTCTCGCCATGGGGTGCGCCGGTGTTGTTTGTCAAGAAGAAGGACGGATCAATGAGAATGTGTATAGATTACCGGCAATTGAACAAGGTCACAATCAAGAATAAGTGCCCATTGCCGAGGATTGAGGATTTGTTCGACCAGGTTCAGGGTGCCCAAGTGTTTTCTAAGATCGACTTGAGATCAAGCTACCATCAGTTGAAGATTAGGGCATCCGATGTCCCTAAGACAGCTTTCCGCACTCGGTACGGGCATTATGAGTTCTTGGTGATGTCATTCGGGTTGACGAATGCCCCGGCAGCTTTTATGGATTTGATGAACCAAGTGTTCAGGCCTTACTTGGATTCGTTCGTGATAGTCTTCATTGACGATATCTTGGTTTATTCCCACAGTCAGGAGGAGCATGGGCAGCATTTGAGAGTGGTTCTTCAAACTCTGAGAGATAGTCAGCTGTATGCAAAGTTTTCAAAGTGTGAGTTCTGGTTGAGTTCAGTTGCTTTCTTGGGGCATGTGGTTTCAGCAGAGGGTATTCAGGTAGATCCAAAGAAGATAGAGGCAGTCAAGAACTGGCCTCGACCCACATCAGCCACAGAGATCCGGAGTTTCTTGGGTTTGGCAGGCTATTATCGTCGGTTCATGGAGGGGTTTTCATCTATTGCAGCCCCGATGACCAGGTTAACCCAGAAAGGTGCCCAATTTAAATGGTTGGATGAGTGCGAGGCGAGCTTCCAGAAGCTCAAGATAGCTTTGACTACGGCACCAGTGTTGGCTTTGCCCACAGGTTCAGGCCCATATACAGTTTATTGTGTTGCATCTTGTGTTGGGCTTGGTGCGGTGTTGATGCAGGATGGCAAGGTCATTGCTTATGCTTCGCGCCAGTTGAAGATTCATGAAAAGAACTATCCAGTCCATGATTTGGAGTTAGCAGCCATTTTTCATGCTTTGAAGATTTGGAGGCATTATCTGTATGGCGTGGCATGCGAAGTGTTCACGGACCACAAGAGTTTGCAGTATTTGTTCAAGTAGAAGGAGTTAAATTTGAGGCAGAGAAGGTGGTTGGAGCTATTGAAAGATTATGAGCTTACTATCTTATATCATCCGGGAAAGGCCAATGTGGTGGCCGATACTTTGAGTAGGAAGTCAGCCAGTATGGGCAGTCTGGCGTATATTCCGGTCGGTGAGAGACCGTTTGCCTTGGATGTCCAGGCTTTGGCCAATCAGTTTGTGAGGTTGGACGTTTCTGAGCCCAGCCGCATATTAGCTTGCACAGTTACTCGCTCTTCTTTATTGGAGCGTATCCGAGATCGGCAGTATGATGATCCTCATTTATGTGTCCTAAGAGACACGGTGTAGCACGGAGATGCCAAGCATGTCACACTAGGAGATGATGGAGTTTTGATAATGCAGGGTCGTATTTGTTTGCCTAATGTGGATGGACTTAGGTAGTTGATTCTAGAGGAGGCCCATAGTTCCCGGTACTCTATTCTTCTGGGCGCCTCCAAGATGTATCAGGACTTACGACAGCATCACTGGTGGAGGAGAATGAAGAAGGACACTGTTGCGTAAGTGGCTCAGTGTTTGAATTGTCAGCAGGTTAAGTACGAGCATTAGAGGCCTGGCGGTGTGTTCCAGAAGATTAAGATTCCTGAGTGGAAGTGGGAGCGTATCACTATGGACTTTGTTGTTGGACTCCCACGGACTCAGAAGAAGTTCGATGCAGTGTGGGTTATTGTGGATAGGTTGACCAAGTCAGCACATTTCATTCCTGTGGCAGTCTCCTATTCTTCCGAGAGATTAGCTGAGATTTATATCCGGGTGATTGTTCGACTTCATGGTGTGCCCATGTCTATCACTTCGGATCGAGGTATGCAGTTTACCTCACATTTCTGGAAAGCAGTTCAGCGAGAGTTGCGCACGCGGGTTGAGTTGAGCACAGCGTTTCATCCTCAGACGGATGGGCAGTCCGAGCGGACTATTCAGATTTTGGAGGATATGCTCCGAGCTTGTGTCATTGACTTTGGAGGCTCGTGGGATCAGTTCTTGCCTTTAGTAGACTTTGCCTACAATAACAGCTACCAGTCGAGTATTCAGATGGCTCCTTATGAGGCTCTATATGGTAGGCGGTGTCGGTCGCTGGTTCGATGGTTTGAGCTGGGAGAGGCTCGGTTGTTGGGTACGGATCTAGTACAGGATGCCTTGGATAAGGTCAGGATCACTCAGGACAGGCTTCGTACAGCTCAGTCCAGGCAAAAGAGATATGCCGACCGCAAGGTTCGAGATTTGGCTTTCATGGTCGGTGAGCGGGTATTGCTTCGAGTGTCGCCTATGAAGGGCGTGATGAGATTCAGGAAGAAGGGCAAGCTTAGCCCTAGGTTCATTGGCCCGTTTGAGATTCTTGATCGAGTGGGAGAGGTGGCTTATAGACTTGCATTGCCGCCGAGGTTATCAGCCGTGCATCGAGTGATTCGCGTGTCCATGCTTCGGAAGTATCACGGCGATCCATCCCACGTGTTAGATTTCAGCATTGTCCAATTGGACAAGGATTTGTCCTATGAGGAGGAGCCGGTAGCTATTCTAGACCGGCAGGTTCGTCAGTTGAGATCAAAGAGTTTTCCTTCTGTTCGTGTTCAGTGGAAAGGTCAGCCTGCCGAGGCATCGACCTGGGAGACTAGTCAGATATGCGGAGCCGTTATCCTCATCTTTTAACCGACCCAGGTACTTCCTTCATGTCCGTTCGAGGACGAACGGTTGTTTTAGAGGTGGAGTTTGTGTTTCGAGGCCTTAAAACCTCTTTCAGTATCACCTCGATTTGTGTGCGCATTCCGGGTGTGTAGCCGAAAGTCTATATGTGAAAATCTGTGAAAAATGATAAAATTTGTCTTTAAAATGAATTAAGTTGACTTCGGTCAATATTTTGGGTAAACGGACCCAGACCCATGATTTGACGGTCCCGGAGGGTCCGTAGGAAAATATGGGACTTGGGCGTATGCACGGAATCGAATTCCGAGGTCCCAAGCCCGAGAAATGAATTTTTGAAAGAAATTATTTTCTGAAAAATATAAAGGTTTTTGAAAGTGAAATGTTATGTGAAACCTGTGGTATAGGGCCCGTATTATAGTTCCGGATCCCGGTACAGGTTCAATATGATTTATATGTGTTGTCAGTAAAATTTGGTAAGAAACGGACTTGAAATGACGTGAATCAGATTGTTATTGAGAAAATTGGAAATTTGAAGTCTTGAGAAAGTTTCATGATTTTGATGCTAAATTCATAGTTGTTGATGTTATTTTAGTGATTTGAATGCACGAGCGAGTCCATATGATGTTTTTAGGGTGGTGTGCATGTTTGGTTTGGAGCCCCGAGGGCTCGAGTGAGTTTTGGATAGGCAACGGGGTGAAATTTTGGACTTAAGGAATTGCAGGCCTGCAGGCTTCGCATTTCCCAACCTCCCTTCGCAATTCCCAGTTCGCATTTCCCAACCTCCCTTCGCAATTCCCAGTTCGCATTTCGCAACCTCCCTTCGCAATTCCCATAACTGCAGCCTGCAACTTTTTATACTTGGCCGAAAAACAACTCTTTTTCATATCATTCAAAACAAAAACTCCCTAGGGCGATTTTTCAAGAACAACTCTTCTTCCAAATTGATTGTACGTCAATTTTTACTAGTTTCCTTCAATCATTAACTTCTTTTAACATGATTTCAACTCAAAATCAATGATTTTCATGGGAAAAATTGGGTGTTTTGGGTAGAACCTAGGTTTTTCAAAAAAAGAGGATTTGGACCTCGATTTGAGGTCCGATTTAAAAATAAATTATATATTTGAGTTCATAGGTGAATGGGTAGCCGGGTTTTAGTTCGAACCTCGGGTTTTAGTTCGAACCTCGGGTTTTGACCATGTGGGCCCAGGGCTGATATTTGACTCTTTGGGAAAGGCTTTAGAAAACTTATTTCCATGCATTAGAAATTGTTTATTTAGCATTCATTGATGTAATTAAGTAACTTGTGACTATATACGAGCGAATTGGTGGTGGAATCACGAGGTAAAGCTATAGTTGAGGCTTGAACTGAGTCTGTGGCATCGAGGTAAGTGTTTGTTCTAACCTTAGCTTGAGGGAATAGGAGTTTGATCTTGTATGCTACATGTTATGTGTTGAGTACGACGAATAGGTGTGGTGACGAGTATCTATACGTCGGTGTCGAGCATGACCGTGAGTCTTAAATTGAAATTTATTGTGTTATTGAGAACTACTACGAATGCCTAAATTGTTGACTCTTTGTGTTGAGCAAGGTTTATAATTATTCTCATAGAGATTATTCATGGTTGAGCATTTGTGTTAGTTGAGGTAGTAGATGTTGGAACAAGTTTGGTTGGTTATAGCTGATTTTCCATTGCCGGGATGTGTTCATTCTTATTATTGACTCCCTTGCCAGGATAGTGTAGTTCTTATTGATCCCTAGCCGGGACTCTTGTTACGGTTGATGTTGATTGTATATTTGGATCGGGTTGCACGCCGCAACAACGACATATTTGGATCGGGTTGCACTCCGCAACAATGATATATTTGGATCGGGTTGCACGTTGCAACAATGATATTCTTAAGTGGGGTTGCACGCCGCAACAATGAGATATTTGGATCGGGTTGCACGCCGCAACAATGATATGATTGGGTCGGGTTGCACGCCGCAACAGTGATAAATGATATGGATCGGGTTGCACGCCACAACAGTGTTGTTATATGCTGGGATCGGGTTGCCCGCCGCAACAATTGTTGATACAAAGTGTTTATGGATAGAATATAAGTTTCTTGTTGTTTCGTTGTAAATTCTAAGTTATCCTTGCGACTTGTTCTTGATTTACTGTTGAAACTGATATACCCCGCAGTATGTACCCCCTCCCATCTTTACTTGTTTATTGCTGTTTATATTCCGCTGTATATTATATAACTGCACAGGTTTATTTGGTAGTCTGGTCCTAGCCTCGTCACTACTTCGCCGAGGTTAGGCTAGGCACTTACCAGCACATGGGGTCGGTTGTGCTGATACTACAATCTGCACTATTTTGTGCAGATCCCAGTGCTACAGATTTCGTACCGCAGTGAGGTTTCAACTTCCTACTTACCAGGCGACTCGAGGTAGTCCTGCAGGCGTCGGCAGGCCTTGGCGTCTCCCTCTATCTTTTTTCCTGCTTCTCTTATGTAGTTCTAGAGACTGTATTTTGTTATTTCTTTCAGACCCTTATTTGTAGTACTGTTAGACAGTCTGTGAAGTTGTGACACCAAATCTTGGGTGGTTTTGTTATGGGATGGTATTAGTAGTACTGTTAAACTTGAAATTTATTTCTTCCGCATGTTAAATTATGTTCCTATAAATTGTTGATGCTAGGTCATTAAATAAAATGAAAATGGAAAATAGGTTCAATAGTTCAGTTAGTTGGCTTGCCTAGCTTTCACTAGTAGGCGCCATCATGACTCCCGAGGGTGGGAAATCCGGGTCGTGACAGTAAGCACGTAATTTTTGACCCGCACAAATTTTAAGTTAGTTGTAGTATTTTAAATATTTACTTGAGTTATTATAGATTTTTAATCCATTTTTATTACCACATTATTAGTTTAATTTTATTGTTTTAGTATTTAAAAATTAAAAGAAAATACAAAAAATAGTTTCAATTTTTATATTTAGTTTTATTTCCATAGTTTATTTTGATTAATTAAGATTGATTTTTATATATTTTAGAAGTACATTACATGTTTTAGTCTTCTTACCATATTAAAGCCCAGCAAGACAAAGGCCCATTCTTACCAACCCATTAGTCCACTCTCCACTTAAAATACAAAATTTAATCTTAGCCATTTATTTTCTTCTAATCCAGTGGCCATCATCCCTTCCCACCTACATATAAAATATCCAATTATAGCCAAACCCTACTTTACCTTCTAATCTCCTAATTCCTACACCCAAAAACATCAGTAGCACCCCCAAAGAAAGAGAACAAAAAAAAGCCCGTTGTTTTCCATCTCCCAATGTGATCTCCCAAACCAACCAAATACTTTTTTTCTTTTTTGTTTTTCGCTCCTAATTGAATGATGTTCCATATAAAAACTAAGCGGATTTTTTTGTCAGATACTAGAAAAGAAAATCTTCTCCATAGATTCCTAATCACGTTCCTTTCTACTCTATTTTATTTCGTTTTATTGGTATCTATAATTAGGAATATCTTATCTAAAGTTTCTCCCTTTTCCTCGTTTTTTTTATTTGGTTTGGAGAAGTGTTTTTGGGGGATTTCACATAAAGCGATTTTTGCATCTTATTTTTCTCTTGAGACCGCCTCTTACTTGATACACAACTTTTAAACTATGGAGTCGTAAGGTTACTGAAATCGTCACTGTCCTGAGTTAGTTTCGAGCGCGATTAGGAGATCGAGGTCCTATTCGGCGAGATTTCTAGTCGAGATCCGATAGTGTTTCGGTCCAATAGTTGTTGCTCTGTTTAGCCCGATTAATTTATAATTTTTAGCTTTGTTCATCAATAAAAAGTCTATTTTTCAATTTTTATTCTTATTTCATTTTTGTTACGATAGCTTGGTGAGTGTATTGATTGATTTGTGATTCTCCGTTGTATGAGTAGCATGTCTTAGTTTTTATCTAAGTTATTTTAGTTAGTTTTTATTTCGATTGTGATATGTGTAGTCTTGGTTCTTGAATAAATACTTTTAATTGTTAGATGAATTAAATTGGCAATTCCTTGGATTGTTTAGAATCTTTAGTGAACGGGCGGAATTAGTTTTTTTTTTTTACAATAAGGATTGGTTTGGACTTTTGAATAATTGTGGGCCCGAACAAATCGGAAATTTTCAAGCCCAATAGGAGAGTAGATCATTCTTACCCCACCCAATGCTAATTAGAGATTTAAAGATTGACCCATTGTCTTTAATAAATTCCAAAAATTCCTAGCCTTACAAATAATCTCAAATTAGCTTTAGGAAAATAGTTATGAACATTCGTAGCTTGCTTTAGGTGTGATTAAATGAACTATCGTGACTATGGGTACAGTTCCCGTGGCATAGTCATGATATATAATCCCCAATTCGGGTGTGCGTTTCACATGACTCGACTATAACTTCAAAAAGTAATAATAAAAACATGTCGTAAATCGCGGGTGCATTTCATGTGACGCGGTTTGCAATGTGTACCAAAACAACAAGTGTACGACAATCGTGACTTGTTCCAGAAATAACTCCATAAATAAATAAAAGCGGTTATAAAGATAAAAATGCACAATAGGGTCTAAACATGTAATTAATCAGATAATAGGCCAATAGATAATAGTTGAGCGATCGTGCTAAAACCACAAAAGCCGGGAATGCCTAACACCTTCTCCCGGGTTAACAGAATTCCTTACCCGGTCTTCTGTGTTCGCGGACCAAAAATAGAGTCAAATTTCCTCGATTTGAGATTTTAAAATAAACCGTTGACTAGGGACACCATAAATTATTCCAAGTGGCGAGTGTGAATCAATAAAATAATCCCATTTCGATTAATGTCACTTTAATTGGAAAAACTCCCTATCCCTTCCGGAAAAAAGGAGGTGTGACACTTATAAGATTGCTGCTTACTGACGCTCTTATTTTCTTCTCTCTTTTTCTTCGTTTTTCTTTTCACTCGCCTCATTTTGATTCCTCATTGTCGTCGAAAAATATTTTGATCGAACCTTTTGGGGGTTGCCTATGTATCATGTCGCTGTACGAATCAGATCATTACGTAGTTCAGGGACATGACCATCTGTTGTTTTTTTTAGTTTTTACAAAATAAAAATCTTTTTGGTTCAATTTCGAATTTTTCTAAAATAAAATCTTTTTCACTGATTTTAAACTTTTCCCTTTTTTGGATTTGTTTTGTTTTGATATAAGACTAAAAATCAAAAATTTACATAACGTCAAAAATTTAAACAAAGACCGGACTCGACTCAAACAGACTTTTTAAGATAAAGGCCAAACAACAATACTCAAACATCAAAAGACTCCTACAGACTCGAAGACAACAAACGAACAATCAAAGTGGACTGCCAACTAAAAGAAGACTCTGATCTCTGTAGTAGAATCCACCAGCATCACCATAGTCAAGGCGGTTGTTCCTGCGGCTGACCCCCAACATTACGGTATATCCTCTCTAAGTTTGTAGATATGTAACGGGCGACGTTCAATGATACTTCTGCAAACTGCTCAGGCGTCATTCCCTGGCAACTCCTGCATGCTCAGGAGGTATATGTGGCTACCTCGAGGATCTTTCCCTTATTGTGCTCTTAAGCCAAATGCAACTCTTAATTTCATTTATCACAGGTTTCGCCTAGATCCAGCGCATCATGCTCGCACTCCAAGGCCATATCTCTCTGGCGTCGAACTTCTAGTGACTCCCCTATAACCGATCGATCACCTTCTGGTATTTATGTCTTTCTATTTCAAACTCATCAATCTGGCACTCCTTACTTGACTTAACTCCACCTATCTGATTGATGTTCGGCCAAAATGCTATACTTTTAGTACATTACTCGCCATATATTTTGTTGGTTTAGTGATTAATTGTGCGACTGTTGAGATAAATTATGGTTTTTTTATGTGTCGGAGCATCGGAAGAAAGAGTCGAATGAAAGTCGCACGAAAAGAGGACGGAAATGCAAGAAAAGAGCACAAAATCACCAAGTACCCAAGTTTAGCTACAGGCCAAGCATAGCCAGCTCTATAGCCTGCTTTACCGTGCTACAAACCAAGTAGAGCTACCTCTATAGCCAGTTTGATCGCGCTACAGGATAAGCATAGTCAGCTCTGTAGCCAGGCTAATGGTGCTATAAGCCTGGCCTGGCGAGGTCTATAGCACGGTGATTAAAAGTTGCGAGTTAAAAGACTCCAACCCGGATTTGGATTCAAGGACTTCAGCCCTAACATATAAATACTCCCCAAATGAGTTGAGAAAGGGTGTGACATTATTTTGGAGAGAAAAAGGCTACAGAGCACTAAGGAGCAAGAATCAAACGAGTTTTCACTCCATTTATCTCTTTACTTTGTAGTACAATGTCTTTGAATATCATGATGATAGTTGATACATTTATGAGTAGCAAAACTCTCTCATCTAGGGTTTGATGGAACCTATTGAAGGATGATTTTTCACTATGTTTAATATGAACTTGCCGTTGATATTTCTCTACTTGTTCAACTATATTTTCGTTGTTGTTGATTGAAGAGCTCGCAATTAACTGTGCCTATTTAGTGTGTATATTTCTCGAGAGAGAGAGAGTACACATTTAGGTAGTTGTTGAGCAACACCACTCCTAACGTATTTGAGAGATCAATACGGAGGGTTTAAAGGTGGGATTAGAGATGACGAAACCTTAGTGCGATCGTAGTGAGCGGTGAATTAGTGTCAGCTAGCATATTTCGAGAGAATACATCAAGTAAATTATGGTAGTTGCTCGAGAGAGAGAGAGGGAGAGAGCGACGACGCCCAAAGTACTCATGATCGATAGAGAATACTTAGGCGAATTTATAGGAAATGTGGCGGGGCAGATTCCGACAATAGGGGAAGTCATAACCCTAGACTTTTCCAAATCTCGTCTACAACATTTGCACTGTTAGTTAGAAATTACTACGTTTTAATTACTTTTCTCTTAGTTATTAAACATTCAAATCGTTATTTAATATTTCTGAAGGTTGATTGCTTATATTCCTGTGAAACTAGCGGTTGTAATTAATAGGATAGTTCTCTATGGGATTCGACTCCGGACTCGTAAACCGAATTATATTTGCAAAGACCGCTAGACCTCTTAGGAGGCAAAGTTGGGCGTGATCACAGATCCCTTAGACCTTGGATTAGTGGAGCAAAACCTATGCCCTCATGATCATAGACCACCTTGAACTGGGTTTCTCTTTCCTCTTGCTGCTGAGCGGTAGTGATCACCTTTTTTTGGTCGAATTTTAGCTTTGAGTGCTTGCCTATCTTGTACCCACTGAGCCTTTTCCCGCTCGAAATTAGCTTGTCCATGGCATTCTCCAGAATTCCTTTATTTTCTTGTAAAATGTCGATACGGAATTGGTACTCTTGTCCCACTTCCTTTCTGGTTTCCCTTACTCTGGACTCAATATTCTCTTCCCAATCAAATGCACTCCGTGTGGATCTTTCTGGCCTTTGCTCCAGGATAGCCAGATTTTGAAACCACTCAAGGTACGTGAGGCTTACCTTGGCACATGATTCGTAGGGTGCATAGGAATGGAAACCTCTAAAGCCACTGAGTATAAAGAACGGGCGATACGTCGACATATGCATGACCCTAGCAGAAGGGAACCAATAATAGTTTCAAGTGATTCTATCAGCAGATAATGAACCAAGTAATATCCGTCGGGCCTTCACCCCCTTTGGAAGATTACAACTCGCCGCCCTGTCTGGAAGACATCCAATATAATTCAACCAATGATCACTAAAATTTACTACTATTGGATGATGATAAAGGTGTTCTATGAACCACATCTACAACAGAATGTTGCATCCCTCAAAGTAATTTCCACCCTATTGGCAGCGTGTCAAAGCTCGAAAAGTATCTCCCAGAATCATGGGAAGAATGGTATGTTCTTCGCTACTCTGCAAAAGCGAGACTACCGCAGCAAATCGAATTCTGATGCGCCCACCGCGCTCTGGAATGACCATGATCCCCATAAATGATATCATAAACGCGAAGATTTTCAACTCCCTACAAGCATCGTAACTCAATTGGTTGACGAATTATGTGCCCAAGAAGTTCTCAAACCCTTTCTCGTCCCCAAATCTATCATAGAATTATTCCAACGGAACCCAACCTTCGTTCAAGCAACCTATTGGAATTTTACGGAGGCATAACTTTTTTAAAAAGTTGTTCACACCAACTTCTCTCTGAGCCGCAGGCTTTTTCCTACGAAGGTTTCTCCCCAGTCCGGTAAACCCACCTAATTCTTCCAGTGTAGGCGTTATTTAACAATCTTTGAACTTGAAGACATAATTTACAGAATCCCAAAAACCCATTAGGGCCTTGATAAAATCTTTATTGGACATAAATCCCATGATGTTTGTGAGGAATTTGAGGTGCTTAAAAACTTTGATTTTGTTCCCATATATGTGGCAAAACAAGCCCACCAAATACTGAGGCTACTCAAGGTCTTATCTCCGATCAAGAACATAGGAGGTGTCTCGGCCCTTGCCATTTTCTAACTGCTCCTTTGTTGAGAATTTATGATAAACCTAAGAAAAAGAAAATGGGTCAAGACTTACCTAAGCTATATGCAACTTCCAATTTTTTTTATAAAAAAGTTGCCAATTTATGAATCAAATTATTTTTCATTGAATTTACTAGACACAAAAGGTGAAATGATAAAAGTAGGAAAAATGCCTATTATTGCGAAAATGACCCTTTGATACCTCCACGGAAGTCTTAAAGGATGTCTTGGCAAAAAGAGTCAAACATAGGGACAAAATAATTAAAAGTACACAAAATAAATAAATTGGCTATTTTTTTATGAAAACGGCCCTTCCGTACTCCGAGAGGGGTACAAAGGTTGTCTCACCAAATATGACTAGACAAAACTAGATAAAATGGACATATTTATGAAAATAGTCCTTCAGTACTTTCGTGGAAGATTTAAGGTTGTCTCGACAAAAACGGCCGGACAAAACTAGATAAGGTGGTTATTTTTGTGAAAACAGCCTTCTAGTACTTCCATAGAAGGTTTAAAGCTGTCTTGGCAAATATGGTCGGACATAAGGGCAAAATGGTGAAAGGTGAACAAAGATGGACAAAGTAGTTATTTTACAAAAATGGCCCTGCAGCTCTTCCGAGGAAGATTTTAAGATTGTCACGGTAAAACGTCCCAAAATAAAGGCAACTGAGTAAAAAGCAGACAAAAACAAACGAAATGGTCATTTTTACAAAAATAGCCTTTCGGCACATCCGTGGAAGATTTTAGGCTGTCTCGGAAAAATGGTCGGATTTAAGGGAAAAATGCTAAAAAGGCGTAAAAGAATGGATAAAGTACCTTTTCTTTTTATAAAAAATGACCCTTTAGCACTTCCGAGGAAGATTTTAAGGCTTTCCTGACCAAAACGGCCAGATACGAAGGCAACACAGTAAAAAAATAGACGAAATTATCAGTTTTACAATAATAGCCTTTCGACACTTTTGTGGAAGGTTTAAAGCTATCTCGGCAAAATGACGGACATAAGGGCAAAATAGTAAAAAAGCAAAAGAGAATGGACAAAGTAGCTAATTTTACAAAAACGGGCCTTTAGCACTTACGAGGAAGATTTTGAGGTTGTCTTGGGAAAAATGGCCGAATACGAGGGTAAAACAATAAAAGGTGACCAAAAATATCTGTATTTAACTATTTCTTATATTTTTTTTCAAAAAATTTCATGCACATGCCTAATTGTATGCTTTTTTGTTTTTTTTTAAATGTGGGTCGAATACGATAGAGGTTGCCTATGTACCTCACCGGATAGTGAGAATCAGACCCGCATAATTTGATAAAACTGATTAATGTTTTATGAAAATTAATCTTTAATATCATATGCACCCGACCACATTATTTTTTTTAAAATAACGAACATTTGTACAGAAGTTGAGAGAATGGTTTTTTTTGTTCATTCAACTGATCTATCCTAAAGCCGGTCGACATGCAAGCCTCCGAAATAATGTAACAGGTAGCACATAACATGAACATAATCTCAACAAGGTGCCTGTCCTAAAACAGAACCCAGCCCCTGTACCGAGCCCTCTTAAGTCGAATGCACATGATGCAAAGAAAGCAAACCTACTAGGGATATCCGGTACGAGGTTTTTTCTTCTAGGTTTAAATCCTGGTGGAGAAGGTATCTATACAGGCTTACTCGAGCGAACAACTCGAGCCGATGAGGGTCAGCGTACCGTTAGCATTGCTTTCCGGCTTAGCTGGTGGTGCTCCCCGCCTAAAACATGTGTAACTAAAATCTTTTACCGGGTGACAACCACCTTGGATATCTTAAAGAAAGCGGCTATGCAAAACAAATGCCCAATTTTAATTCCAAGAAGACTCAGAAGGGGTGCGTGAGAAGACATTTTATATGTACAGTTCGACAATATCAAAGCGGTAAAAAGCAAACACGTAGCACATTAGGTCCAAATAAGTCACAGTATATACAAATTTAATAAAGCCAAATAAAGTCAATGTACAAGCTCGAATATTGATTTTCCCCAACAGAGTCACCAGAGTTGTCACACCCCTTTTTGACCCCAAAAAGATATATGTATTATGGATTATGGGGTTAAAAGAGTTTGCATTTGAAGTGAAAAATTTGAATAGGAATTATTTTATTTACAGAGTGGCCACTTGTAACGACCCCGGTTCGCCCTCCGTGAACCATCGTGACGGCACCTAGTCTCTACGACTAGGTAAGCCTAAATTGCGGAAAAGAAATCAAAAACTTGCGGAAGTAAAATAATTTAAAATAGAAATAAGAAATAACCAGTGTATGAATATGCCGCTCGGCAAACACCATATTTAAATCTCAAAACCAACACATAAATTCAAGACCCGGAAACCCATGAATCACAAGCTAAGAAGTACTACACAGCTCTAACTCCAAAATGTCTAACAAGAACTGAAAATACAGAAGGGCTAATACTAAACAACAAGAATAGAAAGAGACTCCTCGGTCTGCAGACGCGGCAGATATACCTTGAAGTCTCTACAAAAGCGCCCTGCCTCAAGGATGATAAGACTGAGCGAAAGTACCTGGATCTGCACATGAAAAACATACGCAGAAGGGGCATGAGTATACCACAGCGGTACTCAGTAAGTGCCAAGCCTAATCTCGATTGGGTAATGACGAGAAAAGTCAGGGCCCTACTGAGGTTAAATAAAATATAAGGGTTAACAGTGTGAAATAAAGAGTATAAATAAGTGCAACAGTAAGAAATAACATAGAATTGAAAGAACGACAACTAGGACAGAGGCAAACAAACCACGGAAGGAAATATAGCTCAACACAGAGATAACAACCGGGGATCTCCCAGGATACCGTCCTGTAGTCCCCAAATGTAAATATCATATCCAGTGGATCTCCCGGGTGCAGTCCCGTAGTCCAACTCATAAATGCACGAGGATCTACCGGAATACCACATCCGTAGTCCCAAATATAAATACTTAGTACTGGGGAATCTACTGGGTGCAATCCCGTAGTTCCGATGTAAAAATGCATGGGGATCTCCCGGAATGCAATTTCGTAGTCCCAAAGTAAACATACAGGGGAGCTCCCGGGATACCGTCCCGTAGTCCCAAAGTAAAAGTGTAGGGGGATCTCCCGGAATACCGTTCCGTAGTCCCAAAGTAAACATGCAGAGGAGCTCCCGGGATATCCCGTAGTCCCAAAGTAAATATGCAGCAACAACAGGAATTCAATCTAATTAATTTCATATCAAAGTGAAGCAGGTAATCCTAACCTTGCATGGTTCACGTAATACAATTAAGGCAGTTAAGGCAAATAGAGCAATTTAGTCAAGTAGACATGCTTCTCTAGGCTACAGCAGGTTTAGTTTCCAAACAGTGTAAGCAAGAAAAGGAAGAACACAATTCGAGGCTATTTTTAATGAAAAACCGGATTTCCAACAATTAGCACAAGTACGCACTCGTCACCTCACGTACAAGGCATTTTAATTACCACAATATCAATCCTAAGGGGAAAGGTCCCCCACACAAGGTTAGACAAGCCACTTACCTTGAACCGGCTCAAAATCAACCCGAGAACACGTTCTTGCCACGAGTATTCGACTCCAAATGGCCCCAATCTATTCAATTCAATTTCATAATGTAAATAACACCTCAAGTAACTGATTCCACAATTAAATTCTAAGCTAATACGCGAAATTAGGTAAAATGATCAAAACGCCCCTCGGTCCCACGTCTCGGAATCGGGTAAAATTTATGTTTTCGAAACCTCGCACTCTCACGAGTCTAACCATACCAAAATTATCCAAATCCCATAACATTTCGACCCTAAAATCCTCAAATCTATCCGAGAGGGTTTTTGAAACTCTTCCAACTAAATTCATAGATTTAATGCCAAAATTAGTAATAGATTTGAATAATCTAACCAAAATTAAGTTAAGAACACTTACCCCGTTGTTTTTCTCAAAAATCTCCCGAAAATCGCCTCTCCCCGAGCTTCAAATTGGTAAAAATGGAAAATGGGACGAAGTTCCATTTTCAGAACTTAAAACATTCTCTCCACCAAGTTTCGCATCTGCGACCAGATGAGCCGCACCTGCGGTCCCGCAGGTGCCAGAAGAGATCTCGCTTCTGCGGTAGTTTCCGCATCTGCGGACAAAGAGTCCGCTTCTGCGGACGCGCTTCTGCGATGGAGCGCTCGCTTCTGCGGTCTATGCTGGCCCTCCCTTTTTCCGCTTATGCGATGTAATAGCCGCTTCTGCGGCTCCGCACTTGCGGAACCCAAACCGCAGGTGCGGTTATGACAGATACCAGCAATAAAAACCTTCCCAAGTCCACATTCAACTTCCGTTAGGCACCCGAAACTCACCCGAGGCACTCGGGACCTCAACCAAAAGCACAAATATATCCTAGTACCTTATTCAAACTTGTAAACACTTCAAACAATATCAAATCAACCAAAACACCTCGGATTCAAGCGTTAGTTTCTAAAATCTTTCGAATTCCGCTTTTGATCAAAAACCCGACCAAACCACTTCCGGATGACCTAAAATTTTGCACACACATCCCAAATGACATGACGAAACTACTGCAACCCTCGAAATTCTATTCCGACCATCGGATCAAAATCTCACTATCGAACCGGAACTTCAAAAATTCAACTTTCGGCATTTCAAGCCTAAATTAGCTACGGACCTCCAAAACACACTCTGCACACGCCCCTAAGCCCGAAATCACCCAACAGAGCTAACGGAACCATCGGATTTCCATGCCGAGGCGGTCTTCACACTGTTCCGACTATGGTCAAATTTCCAAGACTTAAGCTCTCATTTGGGGACTAAGTGTCCCAAAACTCTCCGAAACTCAAAACCGAACGTCCCGGCAAATCAAAAAAGCAGAAATAAACTTGGGGATAGCGATTAATAGGGGATCGGGCGTAAATTCTTAAAGACGACCGGCCGGGTCGTCACACCACTTGGAATTGATTTTTCGGTGTTCCAAGCTCCTTTTATCTGAATTCCTAGTTAAAGGAGGGTTTGACTCTATTTTTATCGGTCAGCGAAAATAAAGTCGGGTAAAAATTTTTATTGACCGGGGAGAAGATGTAAGGCATTCTCCAAATCTCGTGGTTCTAGCACAATCGCTTTATTGACTTAAATCTCACTTGAAATAATTTTTGACAAACTGTGATTTATATGATTTTTATGTTTTTCCTACATCCGCTTTTATTGCTTGATTATTAGAGTTATTAAATAATGGTTTGGATGGTATAATATCGTAACCACACTACGCAAGCGAATGCGTGATCGAGACGAAATTTATTAATTTAATCATAACAACAATACACAAGCGAATTTGCAGTCATGACAAAGGATCATTAGTACGTTATTACTTTTGAAACAAAATTCTTCATTTGAGGAAATTAATTTGAAACTTATTAAAATATCATCTACCGCGCTACGCAAGTGAATCCGCGGCTATAGCAAGGGAGTAATTAAATTAGGAAATTAAAGCTATTGGTTATAGTATGAGATTATTGAATTAATTTATAAAATGTGAAACATCACGCTACGCAAGCGAGTCTATGAATGAAAAAGTTAAAGTAGGCCTACTAGTTGCCTAGCGGTTAAATTAATTACAAAAATCTGATTTTATTGGAATTAATTGGTGGAAACATGACACTTTAGAGTTTGGTCCACCTTATTATTTTAAAGAATGGGCAGCTTTGTTATCAAAAGAAAATGGGTCAACTCTTTTAGGTATTGGCCAATGAGATTTTTACATTCCTATGCCACATAGGAAACCTTATTACTCTCAATGTTTAAGGTTTGACTTAATTACACTTAGTATACCAAATTACCAATTCTATACCATAATTAATTAAGGGTATAATTAATTATACATTTTTTACTCCTTAATTAAAGGAATCTTCACGTTTCTCTCTCTCTTAACCCCTCAGTCCCACCCACGTTTTACCCACACCTACGTTCTTTATACTATTTTCCATCTTCTAAAACCAAATTCTCCCTCTAAATTCACAGAAAATTGAAGAAACCCTTCAACAAAGTTGGTTCTCCATTTTACTCCAGTTGAAGTTCATCAATGAAGAACAACAAAGTTCATCAAAATTGAAGTCAAATCTTCAAAGTTCATACACACATTTACCTTCAGCTTCAAATTTTCTCAATGAAGAAGAACAAACCTTCAAAGAGACAAGAGAGCGGCAATTCCACCATTGACAGCCATTAAAAAGCTTTGAGGCTTTGAATTCAAATTAGGGTTTTCAAAAATCATTATTTATTTTGATTGGGTGTTGTTGAAAATAATTGAGAATATGTTTTGGAGTTTATATCTCAATTTTGAGGGGTTTTGGTGAAGATTAGACTTGATTTGACTGAAATTCAAATTGAAACTCGAAGAAAAAGAAGAAGAAGAAGAAGACATATTGCAGAAATTGTAGATAAATTATAAAAAAATTGTAGATAATTTGTAGACTGTTTTTTGCAGAAGATTTTGTAGAAGTTTTAGTCGTTTTGGATTTATGAAAACAGAAAACAATGCATCTACAATCAGAATACAAATAATCTACAATTTATCTACAATATATCTACAAACTGGATACATTAAATTTTAATATTCTAATTCCCATTTCAATTGTAGCATAATTGGCATTTTCGACATAATCGCGTTTTTTGCAGAAGATTTGTAGAAGTTTTAGTCGTTTTTGATTTGTGAAAACAGAAAACAAAGCACCTACAATTAGAATACAAATAATCTACAATTTATCCACAAAATATCTACAAAATGGGTACATTGAATTTTTATATCCCAATTCTCATCCAATTATAGCATAATTGTGATTTTTGACATAATTAAGTTTTTTCAGAAGATTTGTAGAAGTTTTAGCCATTTTTTATTTGTGAAAACTGAAAATAAAGCATCTACAATCAGAATACAAATAATCTACAATTTATCTACAACTTATCTACAATTTCTACAATATGTCTTCTTCTTCTTCTTCGAGTTTCAATTTGAATTTCAGTCAAAACCAAGTCTAATCTTCACCAAAACCCCTCAAAATTGAGATATAAACTCCAAACCATATTCCCGATTATTTTCAACAACACCCAATCCAAACAAATAATGATTTTTGAAAACCCAACTTTGAATTCAAAGCTTTCAAGCTTTTTAATGGCTATCAATGGTGGAAAATATCTGGAAGATTACTTACTTCCATAATTGTAGCGCGCCTAAATAGGAATATCTGAAAAAATATGATTTGATCTGATTTACGCCAAATCTTTTTAGAATATTCTGTTCCTCAATTTTAGCTCGACAAATTAGGAAGATTCAGCTACTATTAATTAGTATTTAACGATTGGTATAATAACTGTAGGAAAAATGTGGACAGGGCGGGTAAATTAGAAACTATGCACATTTTTGATAATAAGATTTCATATATGGTATAAGAAAGAAAAAACCTCTTGGCCAATTTAGAAGGAAATGGACCGGCTATCTGAGTATATAAATTGCTGGCCCATTCTGGACATCATTAGCATTTGACCTTTGTTAGTTCATGAGAAAGACCAACTTATGGGTTTGGTTCTTGTTGGGCCTGGCAGGGTTATTCTGGCCCAAATACTTAAAAGGGCCTCACACTTCTTTAAGCCACCAACAGTAACTCATTTCTACTTACTTGAACTTTAATTAACAACATTGCCAAACAAAAAAAAACGTTATTTCGTCTTCTACTATGGGTTCATGCATGCTTCAACATGAATATATACACTCACCCATATTTAAACACGATGTATGTACACTAAGAGTAACACTAGTATGAAACTAAAATTTGACAATCTTTTAGTCAATCCATGTTAATGCCAACAGTGTTCAATAGAAATTCAAAAGAAACTAACGAAAGGAAATAAACTGTTATTCTTTAAACCTTATTCACTAAGTCACTCGAATCCCATGGATAAAAAAGTGCCTTGTCTTATAACAAATATTAGCCATCATTACTAGCTTCACAAATATTAAAAAATAACTTCTTGAATTCTTCAAACAAAAATTCTATTAAACTGAAGAAACTTTTAACCACACTCGTACTTAAACCGCAAATGGTAGCAAATACAGATGTCGTCTTTGTTTTACAGGAACCTTAAACACTTAAAGCAAATACATAGTGCTGAAAACTAATTCTAAGACATATTTTTATCATCCATGGGTGCAGCATGTCAATCCTTCCATCCAAAGAATCATGTAATCAGTCAAAACATATTCCAACACATCATCACTATAGCTTTATGTAACTAAGATCTAAGCTACAGAGGTAGTGAAGTTACCTAGTGGAGAAAAAAACTTTTCAAAAGGCAATAAAGGAGAGTTCTGACTTACTCTGAGCAGCAGAACTTCACAGCACCAACAACAACACCAAACGGACAAAAACAGCAGTAACAGACCCCTAGAATACTCCCAAAAACCAAGCAAGAAAGCACTAGAACTAACAACTAATAACCCCGAAAATTACTTAAGAGATCTTTCTGTTTTCCCAAAGACATTTGCACCAAAATAATACTCATAAAGCTCTAAAATTTCAGGTTACTATATGTATGCAGCTGCTAATTTTTCTTAAAGATATGTGCTTTTTATGAGCGTCAAAGATGTCTAATTGTCTAGTGTGTAAAGATGATGTTTAAGTGTCATATAATGTGTGAGAATGAGATCTTTAAGTAGGAAAAATAAGTCATTTTGGACAGATTTTGGTTCACCAAAAATCTGTCCAAAAGGACTACCTTTTGTGTGCCAAAATAGTCCTTTTTTACCAAATTCTGACACAAAGCAAAACAGTTGTATTTTTCAGCATGCTTAAACACTAAAATACCCAACAACCATGTACAGTAAACTCAAGTACTCAGCTTCTATCCACACATGACTGAAATTCAGCTTATACACTCAAACTCAAACTAACTATGAATCAGCAAAGCATAAACAAGACTCAAAATATAATGGAACTAAGCATTCAAACAAACTATATTAGAATGAATTTGATTTGTGCAAACTAACATGAAACAACAATCACAAACTAATCATCAAAACACAAATTAGGCTCGTTAACAATCGGACGATGACGTTCAACAACTAAACAATCAACTAACTAAGCAAAAGATTTAACTATACTAAAGATCACGTTTGATCTTTAACCATCCAACAATCTACTAATCAACACAAATAGTTAAACAGAAACTCTAATTAACAGTAATTGATCAAAACAAGACAAATAAAACCAGAACTAGATTAAAAATCAGAAACTAACAAAGAGAAAAAAAAAAGAAAAGAAAGAAAAAGAAAGGTTAGGGATTGTACCACACGGGCCACATCAGGTTGCCCGAGTGTTGTTTTCTCGTTGGCATGTGCTGGAAAAAGAATTTCGGCGCACCGAAATTGATTCCAAGTCATGCCAACGAGAAAACGACATTGTGGAGTCGAGTTTAAAGATAGAAGATGATTCACAAGGGTTGGTTGAATGGTGGAGCAAGGTGGTCGCGGCAGTAGGGCTGGAGGTTGGCGGTGGTGAGGCTTTTGAGGATTTGAGTTGGAGATATAGAGAGAGGAGGAGAAGAGGAGGAGGTGGTGCAATTTTGGTGGGGCTTGGAGGTGGTGAATGGCGGCAGGTGGAGGCTAGGGTTAAGATTAGACTTAGATTTGGTGAGATTGAGAAGGATTTAAAGGTTTTCAGTGGGATAGGCAGAAAGAGGAGGAAGATGAGAGGAGATGGTGAAATTTTGGGGTTGATTGGAGGTGCGCTGCCGTTATTTGATTTTTTGCCGGCAGCTCTAGGGTTTCGGGGGCTGCGAGAGAAATGGGGAGAGGGAGAAGCGAGAGTGAAAAAGAGAAGGAATATAGGGGAAAATGGGGCAAAATTTTGGCATCTCTAGGTCTTAAATACCTAGAAGAGAGACCAAATGATGGCCGTTGGATGAGGGAGAGATGAAGGGTTGGGATTTGATCTTGGTTCACTTATCAAAACGATACCGTTTTGGGCGTCTCTCATACCAACGGTACGGACCGGGTCATGGGCTAGAATTTGTGGGCTATTTTTGGTCCAATTCGGCTAAACAAGGCATCAACCCAATTCCTTAACAAACTATTTAACTATAGTCTAATTCAAAAACCTATAAATACACACAATAGTAACTATTTAAAACATAATGTAAAAGAATAAACAAAAATTAGGCATTTACAATTATATAAATGTCCATATAGTTCAAAATTTACATAGTTAAGATAAATACCAAGATATCATAGATAGAAGGAAGCAACAACAATAAACCAGCAACAAACTCAGCCAAAATGAGTCAGCAATAACAGCAACTGAACAACAGCAAAAACCAGCAAATAGAAATCCAAAATGATCCAGAATTTGAACCAGGAACTCAACAGACTTTCAAGGAAAGAAAAGACCAGAAACTCGCTTCAAGAACCTTTGTGTTTAGAAGTATTCTTTGCTCTCATAAACTCACACAAAAAGCTCTCAAACTCTCTGTTTTTTTTGTGCTCAAAGTCACTCTCATGTATAGAGTGTGTAAAGCTGTGTCCCAAGTGAGGAAAGAACTCCTCGTTATATAGGAGAGGAAAGACTCTTGGGGTAGATTTTGTTTAACCAAAAAAGTTGTCCAACATGGTAGATTTTTTATCAAAAATTTGTCCAAAACTATAAATCTATTTAATGAACAGTTTTTCCTCACCAAATCTGGACAGTCTTTTGTAGTATCATACTTAAAAACAGTCCTCAACAGTAAAAGCAACTAAGCAAAGGCCCTACACTCAAGTCCCTCCCTTTCTTTCCCTTTCCTCTTAATCCCTCGAACCAAATTTAAAGCTATCTAGTCCACAAAGAAAAACTAAATTCAATCTAGTCAAACAACCAGTAATTCGAACAAGATCGGCTAAGAGTCAACTAGTAGGAATCAACAAGACTTAAACATATAACTACATATCCCTGGCCGCAAGGATTAAGAAATAGCAATGTATCAGGGGCTGAGCGTACCTTCCGCTCAGGAACAAGACATGGCGTTACTAAGTTAAGGTGCCGCTTTCCTTTTTCTAGCACTTCAAGCTTAATCAAGTTAATTAACACTAAAACTAAATCTTTAAACACACAAAATGCTAGCTCAAACTAAAACATGACAACATAGGAAAAACAACTCAAAACTGTAATTCAAGAGGTGATTCAAGCCTAACGACAGAACAGAATCAATAAAATTCAACCCCATTAACTAACCAATTGTTCCGGAATATTTAAAAGAGCAATTATTCAGCTAATCAGAAAGTTAAAATATTTATCGAGCTACTAAAAACCACGAACAAGACAAATATTCAATGAGCACTCGAACTACTGCTTCAAACTAGTCTAAAATGCAGAATCGGATAAGATGACTTTAAAGTTAGCTAACACCGCTAATCAAACTTCGGCGATTATAGCACGTATTAAATAGTAGAGTAATTAATCATTATGAAATTAAATTAAGCAACAAAATCAGAAGCAATACCATACGCAATAGTCGATCGATCATTATTAGAACTTAAACCTACACAAAAACTACAATAAAACACAAGAAGAACAAAAAATCAGAGACGGTGATAAGGGGATAAGGAATCATACCAAATGAGGGAATTCGATGTAACTCGAGCAGCGAGGAGGTGTCGAAGACATCGAACAACGTCTGTCCGACCTTCGAACGCTCGTTTCATTTTGGTAGACACTAAATTCAATGAATTCGGCATCATACCACAAATAAACAAGTGTTCTTGGGTCGGGACTAGGCTAAAATGGAGGAGAATTGGTGCGGCAAAGGTGGTCGCGACAGTGGGGGTGGTCGGGCATCATCGACGCGGTTTTTTTGTGGTGAAACTAAAGGGAAAGTGTAGATCTCCTAGAGATCTACACGTTTATAAGAGGCTTGTGTGGTGGGGATGACTGGTATGCCATTAATTTAAGAAAGAAAAGAGGAAAAATTGGGCGACTAGGGTTTCAGTTTGGCCGGAATTGTGGAAATGATGAGGATTTGGAGGTAGGAATCGGAAAGAAAAGGTTGAGATTAAAGGGGGGTGAAAGTTTGGTGGTGATTGGAGGTTGCCAGCCGCCGGTGGCCGATTTAGTTGGATCATGAGTCAATGGATGGGCGAGATTGAATCTTGGGGCTGCTAAGCGAAACGATGTAGTTTAAGGTCCTAAGTACGTCGTTTGGTTCTGCTCTCAGACCACTTTACTGGACGGGTACTGGGCTCGATTTTGTGGTCTAGTTTCAGCCCAATTCGGCTAAACAAAGCATCAATCCAAATTTTTACATTCCTATACCACATAGGAAATCTTTTTACCCTACATGTTTAAGGTTTGAGTAAATTACACTTAGTATACCAAATTACCAATCATATACCATACTTAATTAAGGGTCTAATTAATGGGCTGTTTTTACTCCTTAATTAAAGGTATCCATATCTAATTAATGGGCAGTTTTTACTCCTTAATTAAAGGTATCCATATATCTCAAATTTCTCTCCTTACCCCTCACCCACGTTTTTACCCATACCCTACATTCTTTCTTGTTCTTCATCCACGATTGCAAGATCAATCAACGAAAGATGTCCTTGAGATGCATTAGCCAGCGAAATCTCATTATATTTGAATGTCGTGCCAATTTCCTCTGCAACAATTGTGGCATGTGATCTGATTTTCTAAAAGTCTACATGATCAAAAGTTGCAACAAACATTTTAATACGCCACGAACTAGCAAAACAATGAAAACAGATACACTTTAGTAATTTTTTTTTTGGGTACCAAACAAAATTCCTTCTTCTGGAAAAGTCAAAAATGAGAAATTTATTGGTAAAGAGACTAATATGAAAAGCTGCCGACAACTTCTCCAAACGACTTAGAAATACTGACTGTTAAAGCCCTCACCTATATTTACTGTTTGTCGTGTATTTGTAGTGTAATTGCAGTGTAATTGTAGTGTAATTGTAGATTTAGTGTAATGGATATGATCTGTTGAAGCCCTCATGATGATAGGCTATAATTGCATATTTTAGTCGCTTATTACACTCGAATTTACTGCACTTTAATTGAGTTTGCGCTTTAATCGCTAGTGTTTTGCACTAATTGTGTGTTTTATGCCTTGTAGGTGTGATTCCGAGCTATATAGATGTTATGGAATGAATTTAAGTGATTTTAAGCTTTGAAGTCTGAGTAAAAGCTCAAGGAATTAAGCCGGGATCGTGTTCGGGGGTCAAATTTGATAATTAAGTACGAACGAAGACTTGAGAAGGCATATTGCGCACTGTCTAGTAAAATAGACATAACTTTTTGCTCAGAACTCCATTTGGGCTCCACAATATATGGTTGGAAAGCAAACTCAAAGGGCTAAAACTTTCATGTTTTACGTTTTCCCAAATTCCAAACGGAACAGGGCGAAAAACCGCGGTTTTGCCGCGACCGCGGCAGAACCGCGGTGGAAGGCAGTTTCTGAAGAATGAAGAATCCGCGAGGGCGTTTGGCCGCGGTTCCACCGCGATCGCGGTGAAACCGCGGTGGGAAGCGTAAATTTCAGGGGCTAAAGTGTAAAACATGGGATTTTAAGTCCTAAACCCTATATAAAACAAAGGAGGCCGGCCTAGAACAAGAGGAGGACATATTTTGGACACAAATTAGACCTAAGGAGGCGGAGAGACACTGCTTTAGGGTTAGACAACACCCTTGGAGGCAAGAACACATTGGGAGCAAGGCGGAGAATTCTTCTACGAGTTTTTTCCTTCCTCTTCCTATTTTTCATTGTTGGTTATGACTTTTAGTATTGTAGTTTTACATACTATTATGAATAGCTAATTTGTTATCTAGAGTTTTGATAGAACCTTTTGTAGGATAAATTCTTGTTATGTTTTTATATAATTGAGCCATAGCTTTTCTCTATTTGTTCAACTACGTTTATATTGTGGTTGGTTGAAGAGCTCTCAATTAGCTGTGCCTATTTAGTATGCATAACTCGGGAGAGAGTGCATATTTAGGTAATTGTTGAACAACACCACTCCCAGAGTATATAAGAGATCAATAACCGAGGGTTTAAAGGTGGGATTAGGGATAACGAAGCCTTGAGTGCGATCTGAAGTGAGCTGTATTAAAAGCCAGCTAGCGTAGCTCGGGAGAGTGTGTCTAGTAAATTGTCGTAATTACTCGGGAGAGATTTACGGTAATAAGAGTGCTCATGATCGGTAGAGAATACTTAGGCGAAATTATAGAAGACATAGCGGGAAGGATTCCGACAATAGGGGAAATCATAACTCTAGACCTCCTTAATCTTTTCTCTAACCCTCAGTATCGTTAGTTGTTAATTTACTATTTTAATTTGTTAGTTAATTAGTTAAACACAAGAATCTTAATATCTATAAGTTAGGAATTGTTCAAGCTTGTCTTCTTGGTGATAATGAACAGCTGTAGCTAAACCTTAATTCTCTGTGGGATTCGACTCCGGACTTGTAAACCGGATTATATTTGCAACGACCGCATTATTTCTTTTTAGAAGGCATAGTTGGGCGTGATCACCTCACCTAGATTTACTATTTGTAGTGTAATTGTAGTTAGTTTGTAGTTTATGTAGAACATTCCAAGATTAATCGTAGTCTAAAATGTAGATATAATGTAGACATGATTGTGGATGATGTGTTTCCTGTTTGCCCTGTAACTGTAGGTAAATTGTAGTTATTCTTATATTAGGTACTTAAACTGTAGGTAATTTGTACATTCACTGTAGGTAAATTTGTTTGAATTGTAGAACTGGTTTTATACATAATTGTAGAGTTTTTGTAGTTAATAGTAGTTATAATGTAGGATTCATGTACCGCTTCACACCATCTATCACAGTATGGATATGATCTGTTGAAGCCCTCACCTAGAATTACATAACAAACAACAATAAAAATATTTACAATCATAAAATAGTTTATCTACAATTTATCTACAACGTATCTACAATTATATCTACGAATTATCTACAATCTACAAATTAACTACAATTTGTCTACAAATTATATACAATCTACTATTTGATTTCACGGTGTATTTAATTTCTACAATTTTTTCTGTAGTATCAATTGATACTTGTTCTGCAATTGTAGAAATCAGGATACTGTAGCTTCCATTCTCATCTACCACAATGGCATCAACTTCAAAATCTCTAAATCTGCCATAAATAATTATCCCAATCCCCATTAAATTGTAGCATGATTGCGATTTTGGACATGATTTGTTGTTGATGTTGATGTTTTTTTTGGATTTCTAGATTGAAAGAAGAAAAGATGAAGAAGAGATATATCTGATTGATAATTTGATAGAAGCAACGACGAAGAACAGATTTTTTCAACTTTGAGTTGTTGAAACTCGAAAATTTTGAATTCTACAATTTGAATTCAGCTCGTCGAAACTCTTAGTAGTTGAATCTGTTCTTATTTTTAGGAGCTGTTCGTTCTTTTTTTTTTTCCAGAATTTGAATTGTAGTTCTGGAGAAAAAAACACAGATGAGAAATCTCCTTTCCCTTTTTAAAAATTGAATTTAATGTAGAATCAATTATCACCAAGATTCTCTCCTTAATTTTAGCGCGTTTTTTAGGGAATATTCTGCTCCTTTAATGCCTAATAGTCGAATGGTACAAATTTTGTAGGTAAAATGTGGACTGGGCGGGTAATATACAAAATATGCACATTTTTTGTAATAAACTTTTATATATGGTATAGGAAGGAAAAAATCCCTTCCTTAAATACTTAACAAACTATTTAACTAAAATCTAATTTAAAAACCTTTAAATATACGCATAATAATTATTCAAAATATAATGTAAAAGGAAAAACAAAATTTAGGCATTTAAATGTCAAGTCGAATTTGTAATCTAAGATTTCAGACTTATCATTGTGACTATTACAATTTAACTTGTTGTGAAAGGCAATTTGTGTTATTTTTTTCAAGTTATCAATTCATTGGCGGTTAATAATTACCTTTTAATTACCTTAAATCTGACACGAGAGTGTTAAATGATTTAAAGTTAATACTCCCTCCGTTTTAATATATGTGACACAATTTGAATCGACACTTAATTTAAGAAAGAAGTGAACACTTTAAAACTTATAATTGAAAACATATTATAGTATTTGTATAATTATAAATTTTTTAAAATTTATAATCTTAAACATACCGTAATATTTGTATAATTACCAAACCCCGAGAAGTAGGGGTCTTACAGGGTGTGGTGGCAATTGGGCTAAAAAAAACAAGAAAAAAGACAAGAAGAGTTGGGATGCTCATGTTAAGGACATGGTGTATTTGCGACACGTCTAGCAAATTGTACACAAAACACTACCAAATGAAGGTGGTCCACGAGAATGACCTTAGGATTTGTGAGTATGAATGAATTGAATTGTACACAAACCCAAAACATTTTTATAAAAAAAAGACCATTCAATTTCACATTCAATTTCACAGATAGAAATTGATTACCTCTTTCTGTTCTCTGCTCGGTTTCTAGTGCCCTCCTTTTTCACTATTAACGTTTGTCATGCAATGCTTCACATCTTGTCAGTGACATGTCCGCATTGCACTATTATAGTACTATATTTTTTGTTTCTAGTGTTACATAAATAAACTTTTATAGTATTGGATTGAGACAGCTTATATGAAATAATATGAATAATGAAAGTTCAGATAGTCCCTCCTAATTTGTTTGAGATTTGAGATACAATTATCATCATTGTACACATATTTTTTGATTGATCGATAGTGCACTATAGGGGTGTCAAATGGGCAGGTTGGGTCGATTTTGGGCGGGCTAAAATGGGCTGAGTCAATAATTGGACGGGTCAGTTACTTGGGCTAAGATTGGTTGGGTCAAAATGAGCTAAAATTCAGGTCATAACCTAACCCGCCCAACTCTTATTAACCTTTATTTAATATGTGTTGTTTTCTTATAAATTGTATAATTACTAAATAAAACTTTTTTCTTCTTTTATTATGGTCATATATAATATATCACAAAAAAAGAAAATTACTTCTAACATATTTAGACAGAGTTACTCATGGATCAATTTGGGTTAAAAATGAGCCCAACTTTATATGGGTTGAGATGAACTAAGTTCCATAAATAGGCGAGTCAATAACTAACCCAACCTTGAGCAGGTTGGACGGGTCATTTGGGCTTGAGCCAAATTTGACAGCCCTAGACCGATAGATCTTCTATCTTGCGTTTTAAAAGTGTAATAGTTTGTTTGGCCAAGCTTCTAGGTCATAAATATTCTTTTTGCAAAAAAAAATAAATTCCTTTTTTCCTTTCAAGTCGAGGTGCTTGGCCAAGATTTTAGGTAGAAGAAAAAGTGCTTTGAGCGGAGGCTAAAAAAGTGACTTCTCCGTAGAAGCAGAAACTTTTATTAATTTCCCTCGTGGAAAAATAAACTCAAAAATACTTTTTAAATTTTTTGCCAAATAGCATATAGTATTCGATTCTCACCTAGCTCTATCATCCTCTCCTTCTCTTATTACACGCCCTTAACAGCCCAAAAAGTAAGAAGAAAACAACTTCTGCTTACTAGTTGTATGTTTGATTATGATTTAGGTTCCGGTCGTATTTGGATATAACATAATTAAATAAAAAATTTAATAATCTCCCATTTATATGATCTTGTTTGATTAGTTACAGACTTTAAGAAAGAAAAATCCATATTTGAAATTCTAGTATAAAATAAGTCATAAAGTTAAATGAGAATCTATTACACCTTCCAGGCGCTTGCTTAAACAAGTAGTTTTGAACCCTTCGCTTTTACCTTTTTTGCCTTTTGTTCAGAATTTAAAAGGGAAGATTTTCAAATAAAATGAAAAAGAAGTTGAAGATATATATAAATATATAGTAATTTAAACTAACAGATTTTTGGCAATAGCTCCAGCTAAAGTGAAAAGGATTTTGAGTAGCACTCATTCAATACAGTTGTAAAGGAAAACTTTGTGGGGACTTTTGTGGACCATAGCATATGAACCTTTTATTTATCATCTCCCAACTATATAATTCAAGAAATACTCCATTTCTAGCCTGAAAAAGAATATCATTAAGTCATTGACAAAACATGTCCACAGCTAGCTTTACAATCCACTAGCTTAGAAATTTTTCTTTGTTATTATGTACAACTGCACCACAAGCTCATTTTCAATAATTTCCAATCAATGAAGACAGACAGAGATTTAGGATAAATGTTTTGTGTTCACTAGATTTCTTTCTTTGTAATATATGCCTTTTTTGGGCAGGGGTTGGGGACGGGGGGGGGGGGGGGTTTGAGGGGGTCAAAAGAAAGATATAGAGGATATAGCATTTCCAATCATTACAAGGTATGAATAGATATGAGATTAAACCGAATACAAATATTTAAATGTGATGAAAGTACCTAATTTACTAAATTTTGTGGCACTTGTATTTATACAATTATATTCAACAAGGACATATAATGTGATAGTGTGCATACTACAAAAAATGTATACAGTAATGGTCCTTGTGCTCTTATTTGTTTAGTGGAGGAAAAGAAGCCAGCTGATATATTCATGAGTTCTGCATGTTTCACTATAATTGGATTTTCTTTAATTTGTCTGTGAATGATTAGCTTAGAAGTCACACACATATGCCCTATATAACTTTTCATCACTCATTTGAATAGCAAAAAAGTGATTGCTCCAAAAAAGAGGATAGATACGTTTTTAGTGTATCACGTGAAGTTTATTCTAAGCTGTCACAATTTATATTTAGATAGGTCAAAATACGTTTAATTGAAAAACATAGTGACAAAGTAGTTGTATTATAGTCGCTTTACCAACTTTAATTTTTTGGCCTTCCAAATAATACATAACCAAGTGGAGCTATTGTTGCTCGTTTGCCTGAGATCATAACCCTTTTTGTTCTTATAAAGAATATATACGAAAATATATATGTATATAATCTATATCTATATTATATTAAAATTATGAACCCCTAAACTTAAAAATTAAATTACATATTTGCCCTTCAAAATAATTTAAATATTTTATTCCGAAAATTTAAAGAAAAAAGAAAAGATAAGTTGAAAATTTGCTACATTGAGTCACAGCGGTTAGAAAAGTTTATAGACATGTTGGTTTGGCACATCACATATTATAAATTTATAATAGTTTATTAACTATAAAATATTTAAATAAAAAGAAGGCAACTGATGCGTCTTTTCCTTCTTATCGTTGTGTCCTTTTAAGATAACAAACCAACTCTTCTTTCAATTCAAAATTCACCCCATCAAATATTGAACACAAGTTCATTCTCATTGAAGAAATATATTGGAGACAAAAAAAATAATGGTCTTTAAGATTGAACATTAAAGCAATTATCTACGAGGCGTATAGACACGGTTCTAAGAAGTCAAACACTCCTTTGGTAAATTTTCATCAAAGTAAGTATTATTTTATGAAAGAAGGTGTCACTACTAGAAATCCGAAAAAAAGCGATCACAAAAAGCGATCAAAGTTGGTCGCATATAGGTCAAAAAGCAACCGAAAAGTGACCAAACAGGCATGGTCGATATTAAGTTGGTCCCTAAGGTAAAAGGACCAAATATTCCAGGTAAAGAAAATAGCGACCAATTTTGGTCGCTTTAATATTTTTTTTTTTTTTGGTAAGTAAAATTTTTTATTTCACAAACCAAGTATCAAAACTTTACAAATCTGTATCTTCAGGCACTTGGACATCATGCCCCAAGCCCTGTACTCTTCTTCTATCTACTTACACAAAAAGAACCAAAAAAAACATATCTTCAAGGTACTATCAACAATAAACTATCACTCAAATCGCGGGTATGACTTCATTTCCTGTAATGTTTTATCTAACTTTCTGTACTTGCTGCCACAGTAATGTATCTCCTGTGCTATTGCTCGCAGAACTTCTTCCTTGCTTCTGATTTTCTGCTGAAAAACTCTCATATTCCTCTCATGCCAAATATGATAGACAGACGCTGCTAAACAAATCCGATACATGTGAGACTTTGCTGATTTCCCCTTTACATTCATTTCAGCCCACCTCACTTCTTCAGCCCACCCTTTTGCTCTTCTTTTAATCCCTTGCCATCTTAGTATGCTTGGCGACCAAAGTTGGTCTCCCATGTAAATTACGTTTTTTTTTTAATTTGTTATTAATCATAAAAAAGCGACCAACTTTGGTCTGTAAAGAAAATATTATATTTTAAAATCTGAAAAATAGAGACCAAAGTTGGTCGCTTTATTATTAATTTTTTTAATTTTTTTTAAAATTAAGCGACCAAAGTTGATCGCTAACTTCAAGAATTAAATTTTTTTTTTTTAATAATAAGCGACCAACTTTGGTCGCTATATTTTCAGAAATTATTTTTTTTAAATAGAATAGCGACCAAAGTTGGTCACTTTTTGAGAAATCTGGGTTAATTAGCGACCAAGGATGGTCGCTATTGCCCAAAAAATTATTTTTTTTTTAAGAAAAAAGCGACCAACTAGCGACCAAAGTTGGTCGCTTTTCTTGGTATATTATTGGCAGAAACTGCCTGTTTTGGCAGCTACACCACCTGCCAGCTTACCAAAATTCCTAAACAGGCATTTTATGCCAACAACAACAACAACAATAACAACAACAATAACAATAAACAACAACAACAACAACAACATTAAAACCAACAAACTATAAAGTTCAATAGAACTAACACATTAAGCTAACCAAACTAAGTTAACTGTTATTACAAGCCCATTCGAAAATCGATTGTATTTGTCTAGTTGAAAGTGTATAAAAGTCAAGGATTGTTATGTACATTATTATCATCACCGTCTGATGAACTTTCATCACCAAGACGGTATCCAGAAGGGCGTACTTGTCGAGGACGGAAAGAATGATCACGGGGAGGACGGGAGGAACGAGCACGGGGAAGGCGAGCCTCTGACGATGACTCACGAGACCGGGGAATCGGAAAACTGCCAGAAGCTAGGAGAGATTTGATCTGCTCTTGCATGACAATGTACTGAGCATCTCAAAGCTTTTCTCTTTCTTTGGCGGCTTCTAGCTCGGATGTGAGCTTTGTCACAGTCTCCCGCATAGAGGAGAGGCTCTCCCCATCAAGTTGCTCGGCTTGCGAGGAAGTCCCTATTCCTTGCATTCCACACTTATAGCGATGGAGTTTCTTAGTAGGAAGCCCGTATACCTTACCCCATTTTGGACCGCCAGCAGCCTGCGTCCACATTCTTTCAGCATCCTCGTCCGAAAATTAGATTGGCTCGCCCGACTCATTAGGTGGCTGACTGCGTATGAATTCCTCCACTTCAGCTGTGAAGCGACCTATAAGAAAAATTACATTGAATTAGTATTTCAAAATTTATATAAAAGTAAATCAAAATACTTAATGAAAAGTGAAAACTTACATGTACAGTCGAGGCCCGGCCCTCGACCCACCTTTCTTGATTCGTCTCTTTCTTCTTCTTTACAATATGAGTCTCCTTGAATAGCTCATCTTGGTTCATCGGACGCCCCAACTTCTTTTCCTGAAAACTCATAAATTTTAGTTAATAAACAGAATAGATATATTTTGAAAATTAAAATAAATTAAGCAATTACGGACCATTCTTCTTTTTATTGTCCCTAGGCTGATCGCACCTCCAGTGTGCAAGGATCCTCCCTTCTCAGATGCACGAGCTTTCTTTCCTTTTTCGCTCTTTTGTAAGAACTCTGCGGTAAGCCATTGCCTTTGCAAATCCTCCCATAAATTCTGAAGCAACCAGCCAAGCTTCTTGTCACGATCCGGATTTTCCACCCTCGGGGGTCGTGATGGCGCCTACTCGTAGAAGCTAGGCAAGCCACAAATCATAAACTCCTAACTCTTTCATTTTTAAATTCTTTTTACCAATCATATCAACAAGCGTTAAATATTAGGATAACAACGGAAATATGATATTAAAGCGGAAGACTTAAATTAAATAAACAGAACAATAAAAAAATCATCATATGCCTCTACCCAAGAACTGGTGTCACAACATCCACGGACTACTAAGGGTACTAAATACAATCGTTTGAAAGAAATATAACATTGTTTATCTCGAAAACATGAGATAACAGGCTGAAATATAAGATAGAGGAGACGCCGGGCCTGCGGACGCCTGCAAGGCTACCACGGTGTCTCGGTGGACTGAAGGCTGGCTCCCGAACTACTACTGTGCACCGTATACTGCTCCGGTAACTGGATCTGTGCAAAAGAGCACAGAGTGTAGTATCAGCACAACCGACCCCATGTGCTGGTAAGTGCCTAGCCTAACCTCGGCGAAGTAGTGACGAGGCTAGACCAGACTACCACATAATATATATATA
>NC_031989.1:48546021-48617096 GCF_001879085.1 Nicotiana attenuata
CCCCCCCCCCCCAAAAAAAAGTGAGCTCACCGTAGGTACCTCATAGTCCACTTCACAATCAAGAATCACAAAGTCCGCTGGGAGGATAAACTTGTCAACTCGAACCAATACATCATCAATAATACCCAAAAGCCTCTTCATTGTTCGATCCGCCATTTGCAACCTCATGGATGCGAGTCTTGGTTGCCTAATTCCCAAAGTTTGAACACTGAATAGGGCATCAAGTTGATACTTCCCCCGAGATCACATAATCCTTTGGCAAAATCGGCGCTCCCAATAGTGCAAGGGATTGTGAAAGCGCCCGGATCTTCCAATTTTGGAGCCATTGAGTGCACAATAGCACTCACTTAATGAGTCATCTTGATGGTCTCACAATTGATTGACCTTTTCTGGTTAACAATCTTTCATGAATTCTGCATATCCCTACATTTGTTCCAATTCCTTAACCAACGCTTCGTGCTTTTACTCTCTTTCCTCACATATAATCAATAGAATCGGCACGGAATGATACATCGTGCAGCACGGCATCACCCTTCGTGCTTTACACTCTTTCCTCGCAATAAACAAACAATGCACGGCATCGCCCTTCGTGTTTTACACTCTTTCCTCACAATAAACAAACAATGCACGACATCACCCTTCGTGCTTTAACACTCTTCCTCACCCAAACAACAATCACAAATAAGGGGCAAGGGAATAAACAAAATAATAATAGAAATCCCGGCAAGGGAACACAATTAAACAATTAAATTCCGGCAAGGGTACAACATCAATAATCTCAACGTCCCGGCAAGGGAAAATAATGAATAAGAAATAATATCCCGGCAAGGGAACAATTTAAATATTCTTTCTCTTCCTTTCACTTTTATTTCATATCTCACTTTACCACCTGAACCAATGCTCCAAAGGGTTCAACCATTTCACACACTTTCACAATTGTAATATAACTTGAGCCAATGCTCCTCGATGTTCATAGGTCACAATTTCCTTTCACAAGCTTTTCACAACAAATAGGAATCATCACCAAGGCAAGAGAAATACAACGAAATCAAGATATTCACAATTTAGAGACTCACGGTCATGCTAGACACCAACGTATAGATACTCGTCACCATGCCTATACGTCGTACTCGACAATTATCACATAGCAAATAGGACTCAACTCCTAATCCCTCAAGCTAAGGTTAGACCAAACACTTACCTCAAACTTCCACGGCCAATTCAATCCTCAATAACCGCCTTTCCTTTCGAATTCGGCTCCAAATCAATTGTATCTATACATAAATGACTTCAATACATCAATAAATGCCAAACAATGCGAACCCAATACCTAATTATAGCTTTTCCATCATTTTTCCTAAAAAACCCAAAAATCGACCCCGGGCCCGCTTGGTCAAAACACGAGGTTCGGACCAAAATCAAATCCCCCATTCACCCACGAGCCCAAATAGATGATTTGTTTTCAAATTCAACCCCAAAACGAGGTCTAAATCAAGAAAAAAAATCAAAAAGCCCTAACTCTACCCAAATCCCTAATTTTCTACCCTCAATCATATGTTTTAGGCCTAGAAATTCATTAGATGTTGATGAAAATGGAAGAAACTTGTTAGAGATTACTTACCCCAAGAGATTTTGGTGAAGAATCGCTTCAATGGTCGCCTAAGAGCTTGGAGAAGAAAGGTTTTTGTGAAATTTTTGGTGAATCCCGTAACGACACTGTTCTGGAATTTTAAAATTTAACTGGGCGAAAATACCCATCGCGTTCGCGACAGGCTGGTCGCGTTCGCGATGAGTAACACTTAACAGGCCATCGCGATCGTGAGAAGAGGAAAGCGAACGCGGAGAGTAAAAGGTTGTGGCCCAGAAATTGTTCTACGCGAACGCGTGAACCAGCACGCGAACGCGAAGAGGGGAACCTGCAAAGCTACGCGAACGCGAGTTGATGCACGCGAACGCGATGAGGAAAAGAAGACTTAGCCCTCAGTGCCAAATAACACTACGCGAATGCGAGGGCTTGGATGCGAACGTGAAGGAAGAAAAAGTTAAAGCTTCGCGAATGCGGGAGATGTAACGCGAACGCGAAGAAGGAAAAGGGTCTGCAACAGCTGAAGCAAAAATCTACAATTTTCTAAGTTTAAAACCATTCCGAAACACCTCCGAAACACACCCGAGCCCTCAGGGCTCCTAACCAAACACATGTACTAACTCAACAACATCATACGAACTCATCCGTGCGATCAAATCGCCTAAATAACCTCAAAAACAAAGAATCAAACCTCAAATTCAAGAATTTTTCTCAAACTTCATCAAGTTTCAAATTTAGAACTTTAAGTCCGAATCACGTCAAACGACGTCCATTTTTAACCAAATTTTACAGGAACATCTTAATTCACATATAAGACCTGTACCGGGCGCCGGAACCAAAATACGGGCCCGATACCAACACGTTCCAATCAAATATCATTTCAATTTTCCTTAACAATTTCAGAAAAACAATTTCTTTTAAAAATTCATTTCTCGGGCTCGGGACCTCGGAATTCGATTCCGGGCATACGCCCGAGTCCCATATTATCCTACGGACCCTCCGGGACCGTCAAATCACAGGTCCGGGTCCGTTTACCCAAAATATTGACTGAAGTCAAATTTATTCATTTTAAACTCAAAACTTAGCATTTTTCACAAAATTTCATATTTAAGCTTTCCGGCTACGCGCCCGGACTGCGCACGTAAATCGAGGCAATTCTAAATGAGGTTTTCAAGGCCTCGAAAGCACCGAATTAATTAAAAACAGGTGATGACCCTTTGGGTCGTCACACTTCTGGTTCAACTTTCTAGCTTTGGAGAAACAATGCGACAACCGCTTGCGAGCTTTGAGATGAAAATTTGCAGCCACATCCGCGCTATAGCGGTGTTCCCATACACACTTGGTCTGTATTTCAAAAGTTAAGTATTATATGAAAATATCATAAAAGCTATATTCGATATATTATACTTAGCTTTTGNAAATAAAACAAGAGGAAATTAATTTAGTTAACACCTTATTAGAAACTTATTTTAATTAGTGTGAGACTTTTTTTTTCATTCTAATTTAGAATAAGCAACCTAAGATTTCAACATAAGAGCTTAATGATTTTAAATGTTTCATGTCCTTTGAAGGCTTAAATTTAGTATTTTTTAGGAATTAGTAGGGTTTAGGGTTTCTTCTCTTCAAACAATTTCTTCCCCAAATTAGTAGGTAAAACTAAATATTTTGGACTAAAAATTAAAAATAATTCTTAAACACCATGTCCAATTATAATGCATTACATAAATTGAGATGACGGAAAGAGTACTTCTTTGGTTTCATTTTATGCTATATATTCTGCATTACATCTATTATATATTTTGCAATTTCACATGTGTTTAGCTTAAATGTTAAAGGCCTTCATTAATTTGTTAATCTATCTACTGTATTTAGTCAAATATGTTCAAAAGTAGAATGATGAGAGCATTAAATATTAATAAGAACCCTAAAAATTGCAAATAATATATAACTTTGAACCCTACAATCAAAACCCTAAGATTCTTCTCTTCCAACAATTTCTTCCCCAAATTAGTAGGTAAAACTAAATATTTTAGGTACTAACAATTATCATAGATCTAATTTAGCTAAGAACAATTAACTTTTACAAATAAAACTAGGAAGAATTAAACAAAATTACTGTATTTCGAAAAAAGAACAAAGAAAGGAGAGAGAAACCTACCTGGGAAGTGGAGGTCGCCGGCGGTGGAGCTGCTGCCGTCGGTGGCGTGGGTGGCGCCGCTGCTGCTGGGAGTCGGGGGGGAGGGGGGGGGATTTGAGTGTAAGAGAGAAAAGAGAGATTTGGGGAATTTTTTTTGAAAGAATGGGAGGGGAAACCCGATTTTGACACTGAAATTAGAAATAGCGACCAACTTTGGTCGCTATTTTGGTCAAACGATCAAAAATTAGCGACCAACGTTGGTCGCCATTTTGGTCTCTCTCTCTCTCTCTCTCTCTCTCTATATATATATATATATATATAAGCTATATTCGATATAATATTAGCTAATGCACTAATACTTAGTGCATAGTTGTGACGACCCGGTCAGTCGTCTCATGAGTTACTGCTCCGCTTCATTATCCGTGTTTTATGTGATCAAGTTGTTTAGTTTGCGTTCGGATTGGATTTGGTAAGAGATGAGACACTTAGTCTCTTTTTAAGAAGGTTTAAGTTGAAAAAGTCAACCGGATGTTGACTTATGTGTTAGAGGGCTCGGATGTGAGTTCCGATGGTTCGGTTAGCTTCGGGAGGTGATTTGTGGCTTAGGAGTGTGATCGGAATTGGTTTTGGAGGTCCGGTGTAGAATTAGGCTTGAATTGGCGAAGTTAGTATTTTGGGGATTTCCGGTTGGCAGGTGAGATTTTGATCCGAGGGTCGGAATGGAATTCCGAGAGTTGCTGTAGCTTCGTTATGTGATTTGGGATGTGTGTGCAAAATTTCAGGTCATTCGGACGTGGCTTGGTTGGGTTTTTGATCGAAAGCGTATTTCGGAAGTTTTTAGAAAACTTAGGCTTGAATTCGATGTATTTTGGGTAATTTGATGTTGTTTGAGTTGTTTTGATGATTGGAGCAAGTTTGAATAAGGTATTGGGTCATGTTGGTGCTTTTGGGTGAGGTTCCGGGGGCCTCGGGGTGATTTCGGATGGCTAACTGGAAGAGTTTGGACTTGAGTGATTGCAGATTTTTGCTGCTTCTAGTGTTTTCGCACCTGCGGTTTGGGGACCGCAGGTGCGGTATCGCAGATGCGTTGATTGTATCGCAGAAGCGGAAAGGCTGAGGAAGGCCTGGAACCGCAGATGCGGAAAAGGGATCGCACCTGCGGAGCCGCAAATGCGGCGAGTGGACCGCAGATGCGGTTGGGTCCGTTAAGTGAAATTCCGCAGATGCGGGGAGATGACCGCAGAAGCGGGTTCTGGACCGCAAATGCTGTTATGACTGGGCAGAAGGTATATATAGTTCTTCTTCGCGATTTTTGAAGGGTTTATTCATTTTAACTTCGGACTTAGAGTTTTTGGGCGATTTTGAAGAGAGATTTCAAGGGAACTTCGATAAGGTAAGGATTTTGGACCTAAAACACACTTCTATGGTAATATTTCACGGATTGGGACTGAAATTTAAGGAATTTATGGATAAAAATGGAGGTTTAGGGCTTAAGTTTAAGAGAGTTTAAATTGGGAAATTGAGGGGTCAATTGGACTCCGATTCTTGTGATTTTTACATGTATGAACTCGTGGGGAGCCGAGGAATCTAATGATGTAAAAATTTCTGAGTTTCGAGAAGTGGGCTCGGGGCTCGGGTTTTGCTAATTTCGGGATTTTCGTTATTTTTCGATTGTTTTCGCTTGGGTCTTGTTCCCTTAGCCTATTGTGACGTATTCGTTCTGATTTTGGTAAGATTCGACGTGCGTGGAGGCCGATTCGAGAGGCAAAGGCGTCGCGAGCTAGAGATTTAGCCGGTTCGAGGTGAGTAATGATGTTAAATGATGTCCTGAGGGTTTGAAACCCCGGATTGCACATCGTAGTGCTATATTGAGGTGGTACACGCGCTTGATGATGAGCGCGGGGTCATTTACTATTGGGGATTGTGACTTGGTCCGTCCCGACTTATGATTTTACCGCGTATTTGACTGAAACTTATTTGCTGTCATCATGATTTGGGCTGATTGCCATATTTGAGCTTCGTGCCGACTATTTGAACCCTCTAGAGATTTTTATTACTATTTCCTTACTGTGTTGACTTATTATTTGAACTCACTCCTGTTGATATCTATTGTTTTTGTAAGCTCAGCCACTTTTACTCCGATTTGGAACTTAAATGATATTTCTAAATGATATTTTGGGCTGAGAACTACTGTTTACTAATGCCCAAGGGGCTTATGATGATTTTCGGACTGAGTGAGGCCGAGGGCCATATGTGAGGATATGCTGAGTGATATGAGGCCGAGGGCCGAGATACTTTTATATGCCACAAGGTGGCTTGAGTGTTGTGAGACCGAGTGCCGAGAGATGATGCCACGAGGTGGCTTGATATAGCGCTTGGGCCGTAAGGGGCCCCTCCGGAGTCTGCACACCCACAGTGAGTGCGGGTACCCATTTGATCTGAGAGTGAGCCCGAGGGGCTGATACTGTACTGAGAGTGAGCCTGCGGGACTGATACAGTTCTGAGTGATTGACACTGTGCCTGAGGGGCAGATTTCTACTTGTTATTTACCTACTAAATTACCTGTTTTACTTGTTTTAAAGAGATTTCATTGGGGTTCTTCACTGATTTACTGCTTTAAGTGATTTTAACTACTTAATATAGAATTGCTTTGTGCCTTTACGTGCTTTCATACTTTCAGCCATTATTTATAATTATTACTCACTGGGTCGGAGTACTCACATTACTCCCTACACCGTGTGTGCAGATTCAGGCATAGCAGAGTCCGCTCCTGAGTGTTGATCCTCCCAGTCCAGGCAGTGATTTGGAGATTACGAGGTAGCTGTCAGCGTCCACAGCCCCGTGCTTCCCCTATCTTATCATTTTCATGTTCCTAGAACTATTGTACCAGATTTAGTGTTGGTAGACTCATAACTTGTGACACCCCGATTTGGGATGTGTCAGGATGGTTTCTCCTATTATTATCGTTAATTCCGCAAATTATGACTATTATATCATGCTTAACAACTGTTTATGGTATTTAACTGTTTAAAAGAGGTGTTCTGTTTGGCCTGGCTGGCCTTGTCTTCACGAGAGGCGCCATCACGACCGGGTTTGGAAATTTGGGGTCGGTACGGAGACGTCTGTACTTATCCTCGAGAGGCTGCAGAACCTTTTAGGAAACACTTCATATTCGTGAAATTCTTGTCGTGCGAGCTTATTGATCCGAGTACTAAACTTCTCCTTATTCTATTCTCTCACAGATGGTGAAGACACGAGCTACCGAATGAGGTGGACGACCACCAGTACCACCCACTGAGGCCACCAGAGGCCGTGGATGCGGTCGTGGACGTGGTAGAGGCAGAGCAGCGAGGGCAGCACCTGTTGATCCACCAGCTGCCCCAGCTCCGGATCAGGATCCAGCAGCACCAGTTCAGGCACCAGCTGTGCCCATCGTGATATTGGGTCTTCAGGAGGCCTTGGCACAGATCTTGACAGTTTGCACTGGCCTGGCTCAAGCAGTTTCAGCCACCACAGCAGCAGCCACTTCATAGGCCGGGGGAGGTAATCAGACCCCCGCTGCTTGCACACCTGAGCAGGTAGTTCAGGGATTACAGACGCCGGAGGCACCTCCAGCCCAGCCGGTTGCACCAGGTCAGCAGTTCATGGTACCAGTTATGCCGGATGATGAGCAGCATCGTCTTGAGAGGTTTGGTAGACTCCAGCCACCGTCATTCAGTGGTGCTGAGGGCGAGGATGCCCAGGGTTTTCTGGATAAGTGTCAGCGGATGCTCCACACAGCAGGGATTCTTGAGTCTAGTGGTGTGGCATTTACCACCTTTTAGTTTCTGGGGGTCTTCGCTTTCAAGTTGGTGGGAGGCGTATGAGAGGCGTAGGCCGTCTGGTGCAGCGCCCCTTACTTGGCAGCAATTCTCCACTCTCTTCTTGGAGAAGTATGTACCGCAGTCCTGCAGAGAGGAGCTGCGTAGACAGTTTGAGTGGCTGTGACAGGGAGATATGACGGTGTCCCAATATGAGATGAGGTTTTCAGAGTTGGCTCGTCATGCCATTTGGATGGTTCCGACTGATCGTGAGAGGATCAGGAGATTTGTTTGATGGCCTTAACTACCATCTCCGTATTCTTATGACTAGAGAGAGAGTATTGGGTGCTACGTTCGAGGAGGTGGTTGATATCGCTCGAGAGATTGAGACGCTTCGCCGTCAGGATCGAGAGGAAAGGGAGGCCAAGAGGCCTCGAGGTTCTGGCAGTTTCGGTGGTGCTCCTTCGAGGGGCCAGTTCCAGCATGGTAGAGGTCGTTCATTCAGGACTGCTCAGTCAGCCCGTTTAGAGTATCGAGGGGCATCTTCAGGTCGTGGTCATCATGGGTCTCAGCAGGGTCAGCCTTCACTTAGCGCCCTCCCAGCTTAGAGTTCATCTCGTGCCCCATCGGCTCAGGGTTCTTCTATGCCGAGTGCATCTGCTAGTCACTCAGGTGCGAGGGTTTCCCTTCAATCCCCTTCTCCAGTACCTGGGAGTTGTTTTGAGTGTGGAGAGTTTGGGCATGTGTGGAGACAGTCTCCTCGTCGTGCTGCTAGTTTGTCCCAGCAGAGGGGTCAGCCCTCGACTTCTGCTTCAGCTACTTCACCACCCGCCCAGCCAGCTAGGGGTGGAGGTCAGACAGCCAGGGATCGCCCCAGAGGGGGAGGTCGATCAGGGGCGGTCAGGCCCGTTTTTATACTATGCCAGGCAGATCCGATGCCATTGCCTCCGATGCTGTCATTTCAGGTATTATTTCAGTCGGCCACAGAGATGCCTCTGTATTATTTGATCCTGGCTCCACCTTTTCTTACGTGTCATCGTACTTTGCTCATTATTTGGGTACGCCCCGGGAGTTTCTTGCTTTACCTATTCATGTGTCTACCCCGGTGGGCGATACTGTTGTTGTAGACCGTGTGTACCGGTCATGTGGAGTGACTATTGGGGGTCTAGAGACCCGAGTTGATCTATTGCTATTGAGCATGGTGGATTTTGATGTCATTTTAGGCATGGATTGGTTATCTCCGTGTCATGCTATTCTAGACTGTCATGCTAAGACAGTCACTTTGGCTATGCCGAGTGTACCGCAGATCGAGTGGCGTGGTGTGACTGACTATATTCCTAGTAGAGTGATCTCTTTCTTGAAGACCCAACGTATGGTTGGGAAGGGTTGTCTTTCGTATTTAGCTTTTGTGCGGGATGTTGGAGCTGAGACTCCCAGTATTGATTCTGTCCAAGATGTGAGGGATTTTCCCGATGTATTTCCCGCAGACCTGCCGGGCATGCCACCGAACAGGGATATTGATTTTGGTATTGATCTGGTGCCGGGCACTCAGCCCATTTCTATTCCGCCATATCGTATGGCACCATCAGAGTTGAAAGAATTGAAGGAGCAGCTTCAGGAACTCCTAGATAAGGGTTTCATTCGGCCTAGTGTGTCACCTTGGGGTGTGCCAGTTCTGTTTGTGAAAAAGAAGGATAGCACGATGAGGATGTGCATTGATTATAGGCAATTGAACAAAGTGACAGTTAAGAACAAGTATCCTTTGCCTCGCATTGATAATTTATTCGACCAGCTTCAGGGAGCGAGGGTGTTCTCTAAGATTGATCTCCGTTCGGGCTATCACCAGTTGAAGATCAGGGATTCAGATATTCTTAAGACTGCTTTCGGGACTATATATGGTCACTATGAGTTTCTTGTCATGTCTTTCGGTCTAACCAATGCCCCAGCAGCGTTCATGCATTTGATGAACAGTGTATTCCGGCCTTATCTGGATTCGTTCGTTATTGTAATNGCCAATCGGTCGTGAGGTTGGATAGTTTCTGAGCCCAGTCCGGGTGTTGGCTTGTGTGGTATCTCGGTCTCCTTTATATGATCGCATCAGAGAGCGCCAGTATGATGATCCGCATTTGCTTGTCCTTAAGGACAGAGTTCAGCATGATGATGCCAGAGATGTGACCATTGGTGATGATGGAGTGTTGAGGATGCAGGGCCGGATCTGTGTGCCCAATGTAGATGGACTTAGAGAGTTGATTCTAGAGGAGGCCCATAGCTCGCGGTATTCCATCCATCCGGGTGCCGTGAAGATGTATCAGGATCTTAGACAGCATTATTGGTGGCGGAGAATGAAGAATGATATTGTGGGGTTTGTAGCTCGGTGTCTCAATTGTCAGCAGGTGAAATATGAGCATCAGAGACCGGGGGGCTTGCTTCAGCAGATGGTTATTCCTGAGTGGAAGTGGGAGAGGATCACTATGGATTTTGTTGTTGGACTTCCTCGGACTTTGAAGAAGTTCGATGCTATTTGGGTGATTGTAGACAGGCAGACCAAGTCCACGCACTTCATTCCTATCTGTACTACCTATTCTTCAGAGCGGCTGGCAGAGATATATATTCGGGAGATTTTTCGGCTGCATGGTGTCCTAGTTTCCATCATATCAGATCGGGGCACTCAGTTTACTCCCCAGTTTTGGAAGTCTGTTCAGCGAGAGTTGGGTACTCAGGTGCAGTTAAGCACAACCTTTCACCCTCAGACGGACGGGCAATCCGAGCGCACTATTCAGATATTGGAGGATATTCTACGCGCCTGTGTTATTGATTTCGGAGGGTCATGGGATCAGTTCCTACCGCTTGCAGTGTTTGCCTACAACAACAGCTACCACTCGAGTATTCAGATGGCTCTGTATGAGGCTATGTATGGGAGGCGGTGTAGATCTCTAGTTGGTTGGTTCGACTAGGCTTTTGGGGACAGATTTGGTTCAGGATGCGTTAGATAAAGTGAAGGTAATTCAGGAGAGACTCCGTACGGCGCAGTCGAGGCAGAAGAGTTATGCGGACAGGAAGGTTCGAGATGTATCCTACATGGTTGGTGAAAAGGTCCTGTTGAAGGTTTCACCCACGAAGGGTGCTATGAGATTCGGAAAGAAGGGAAAGTTGAGTGCGTGGTTCATTGGGCCTTTTGAGGTACTTTAGAGGATTGGAGAGGTGGCTTATGAGCTTGCCTTGCCACCCAGCTTGTCGAGTGTGCATCCAGTTTTCCATGCTTTTATGCTCCGGAAGTATATTAGGGACCCGTCCCATGTTCTGGATTTCAGTACGGTTCAGCTGGAGGGTGATTTGACTTATGATGTAGAGCCAGCAGCTATTTTGGAGCGACAGGTTCGAAAATTGAGGTCAAAGGATATAGCTTCTGTGAAGGTGCAGTGGAGAGGTCGGCCCATGGAGGAGGCTACCTGGGAGACCGAGCGGGAGATGCGGAGCAGATATCCTCACCTATTTGAGGCTTCAGGTATGTTTCTTGACTCGTTCGAGGACGAACGTTTGTTTAAGTTGGGGAGGATGTGACGACCCGGTCAGTCGTCTCATGAGTTACCGCTCCGTTTTCCCCATTTCTGCTTCTTTATGCTTCGTTATCCGTGTTTTATGTGATCAAGTTGTTTAGTTTGCGTTCGGATTGGATTTGGTAAGAAATGAGACACTTAGTCTCTTTTTAAGAAGGTTTAATTTGGAAAAGTCAACCGGATGTTGACTTATGTGTTAGAGGGCTCGGATGTGAGTTCCGATGGTTCGGTTAGCTTCGGGAGGTTATTTGTGGCTTAGGAGTGTGATCGGAATTGGTTTTGGAGGTCCGGTGTAGAATTAGGCTTGAATTGGCGAAGTTAGTATTTTGGCGATTTCCGGTTGGTAGGTGAGATTTTGATCCGAGGGTCGGAATGGAATTCCAAGAGTTGGTGTAGCTTCATTATGTGATTTGGGATGTGTGTGCAAAATTTCAGGTCATTCGAACGTGGCTTGGTTAGGTTTTTGATCGAAAGCGTATTTCGGAAGTTTTTAGAAAACTTAGGCTTGAATTCGATGAATTTTGGGTAATTTGAGGTTGTTTGAGGTGTTTTGATGATTGGAGCAAGTTTGAATAAGGTATTGGGTCATGTTGGTGCTTTTGGGTGAGGTCCCGGGGGCCTCGGGGTGATTTCGGATGGCTAACGGGAGGAGTTTGGACTTGAGTGATTGCAGATTTTTGCTGCTTCTGGTGTTTTCGCACTTGCGGTTTGGGGACCGTAGGTGCGGTATCGCAGATGCGTTGATTTAGTCGCAGAAGCGGAAAGGCTGAGGGAGGCCTGGAACCGAAGATGCAGAAAAGGGACCGCACCTGCGGAGCCGCAAATACGGCGAGTGGACCGCAGATGCGGTTGGGTCTGTTAAGTGATATTCCGCAGATGCGGGGAGATGACCGCAGAAGCGAGTTCTGGACCGCAAATGCGGTTATGACTGGGCAGAAGGTATATATAGTTCTTCTTCGCGATTTTTGAAGGGTTTATTCATTTTAACTTCGGACTTAGAGTTTTTGGGCGATTTTGAAGAGAGATTTCAAGGGAACTTCGATAAGGTAAGGATTTTGGACCTAAAACACACTTCTATGGTAATATTTCACGGATTGGGACTAAAATTTAAGGAATTTATGGACAAAAATAGAGGTTTAGGGCTTGAGTTTAAGAGAGTTTAAATTGGGAAATTGAGGGGTCAATTGGACTCCGATTCTTGTAATTTGTATATGTATGAACTCGCGGGGAGACGAGGAATCTAATGATGTAAAAATTTCTGGGTTTCGAGAAGTGGGCCCGGGGCTCGGGTTTTGCTAATTTCGGGATTTTCGTTATTTTTTTATTGTTTTCGCTTGGGTCTTGTTCCCTTAGCCTATTGTGACGTATTCGTTCTGATTTTGGTTAGATTCGACGCGCGTGGAGGCCGATTCGAGAGGCAAAGGCATCGCGAGCTAGAGATTTAGCCGGTTCGAGGTGAGTAATGATGTTAAATGATGTCCTGAGGGTTTGAAACCCCGGATTGCACATCGTAGTGCTATATTGAGGTGAGACACGTGCTTGATGATGAGCGCGGGGTCGTTTAATATTAGGGATTCTGACTTGGTCCGTCCCGACTTATAATTTTACCGCGTATTTGATTGAAACTTATTTGATGTCATCATAATTTGGGTTGATTGCCATATTTGGGCTTCGTGCCGACTATTTGAACCCTCCGGGGATTTTTATTACTATTTCCTCACTGTGTTGACTTATTATTTGAACTCAGTCCTGTTGATATCTATTGTTTTTGTAAGCTCAGCCACTTTTACTCCGATTTGGAACTTAAATGATATTTCTAAATGATATTTTGGGCTTAGAACTACTGTTTTCTAATGCCCAAGGGGCTTGTGCTGATTTTCAGACTGAGTGAGGCCGAGGGCCATATGTGAGGATATGTTGAGTGATATGAGGACGAGGGCCGAGATACTTTTATATGCCACGAGGTGGCTTGAGTGTTGTGAGGCCGAGTGCCGAGAGATGATGCCACGAGGTGGCTTGATATAGCGCTTGGACCGTAAGGGGCCCCTAAGGAGTCTGCACACCCCCAGTGAGCGCGGGTACCCATTTGATCTGAGAGTGAGCCCGAGGGGCTGATACTGTACTGAGAGTGAGCCCGCGGGATTGATACAGTTCTGAGTGATTGACACTGTGCCCGAGGGGCGGATTTCTACTTGTTATTTACTTACTAAATTACCTGTTTTACTTGTTTTAAAGAGATTTCATTGGGGTTCTTCACTGATTTACTGCTTTAAGTGATTTTAACTACTTAATAGAGAATTGCTTTGTGCCTTTACGTGTTTTCATACTTTCAGCCATTATTTATAATTATTAATCATTGGGTCGGAGTACTCACATTACTCCCTGCACCGTGTGTGCAGATTCAGGCATAGCAGAGTCCGCTCCTGAGTGCTAATCCTCCCAGTCCAGGCAGTGATTTGGAGATTACGAGGTAGCTGTCAGCGTCCGCAGCCCCGTGCCTCCCCTATCTTATCATTTTAATGTTCCTAGAACTATTGTACTGGATTTAGTGTTGAGTAGACTCATATCTGGATTTCTTAGTTGCTCATGACTTGTGACACCCCGATTTGGGCTGTGTCGGGATGGTTTCTCCTATTGTTATCGTTAATTCCGCAAATTATGACTATTATATCATGCTTAACAACTGTTTATGGTATTTAACTGTTTAAAAGAGGTGTTCTGTTTGGCCTGGCTGGCCTTGTCTTCACGAGAGGCGCCATCACGACCGGGTTTGGAAATTTGGGGTCGTGACAAGTTGGTATCAGAGCCTAGGTTACTAGGTCTCACGAGTCATGAGCGGGTTTAGAAGAGTCTCGCGGATCGCTACGGAGACGTCTGTACTTATCCTCGAGAGGCTGCAGAACCTTTTAGGAAACACTTCATATTCTTGAAATTCTTGTCGTGCGAGCTTATTGATCCGAGTAGTAAACTTCTCCTTATTCTATTCTCTCACAGATGGTGAGGACACGAGCTACCGGACGAGGTGGACGACCACCAGTACCACCCACTGAGGCCACCAGAGGCCGTGGACGCGGTCGTGGACGTGGCAGAGGAAGAGCAGCGAGGGCAGCACCTGTTGATCCACCAGCTGCCCCAGCTCCGGATCAGGCTCCAGCAGCACCAGTTCAGGCACCAGCTGTGCCCATCGTGATTCCGAGTCTTTAGGAGGCCTTGGCACAGATCTTGACAGTTTGCACTGGCCTGGCTTGGGCAGTTTCAGCCACCACAGCAGCAGTCACTTCACAGGCCGGGGGAGGCAATCAGACCCCCGCTGCTTGCACACCTGAGCAGGTAGTTCAGGGACTACAGACGCCGGAGGCACCTCCAGCCCAGCCGGTTGCACCAGGTCAGCAGTTCATGGTACTAGTTATGCCTGATGATGAGCAGCGTCGTCTTGAGAGGTTTGGTAGACTCCAGCCTCCGTCATTCAGTGGTGCTGAGGGCGAGGATGCCCAGGGTTTTCTGGATAAGTGTCAGCGGATGCTCCGCACAGCAGGGATTCTTGAGCCTAGTGGTGTGGCATTTACCACCTTTTAGTTTTCTGGGGCTGCTTTCAATTGGTGGGAGGCGTATGAGAGGCGTAGGCCGGCTGGTGCAGCACCCCTTACTTGGCAGCAATTCTCCACTCTCTTCTTGGAGAAGTATGTACCGCAGTCCCGCAGAGAAGAGCTGCGCAGACAGTTTGAGTGGCTGCGATAGAGAGATATGACGGTGTCCCAGTATGAGATGAGGTTTTCAGAGTTGGCTCGTCATGCCGTTTGGATGGTTCCGACTGATCGTGAGAGGATCAGGAGATTTGTTGATGGCCTTAACTACCATCTCTGTATTCTTATGACTAGAGAGAGAGTACTGGGTGCTACGTTCGAGGAGATGATTGATATCGCTCGAGAGATTGAGACGGTTGGCCGTCAGGATCGAGAGGAGAGGGAGGCCAAGAGGCCTCGAGGTTCTGGCAGTTTCGGTGGTGATCCTTCGAGGGGCCAGTTCCAGCATGGTAGAGGTCGTTCTTTCAGGCCTGCTCAGTCAGCCCGTTTAGAGTATCGAGGGGCATCTTCAGGTCGTGGTCATCATGGGTCTCAGCAGGGTCAGCCTTCACTTAGCGCCCTCCCAGCTCAGAGTTCATCTCGTGCCCCATCGGCTCAGGGTTCTTCTATGCCGAGTGCATTTGATAGTCACTCAGGTGCGAGGGATTCCCTTCAGTCCCCTTCTCCAGTACGTGGGAGTTATTTTGAGTGTGGAGAGTTTGGGCATGTGTGGAGACAGTGTCCTCGTCGTGCTGCTAGTTCGTCCCAGCAGAGGGGTCAGCCCTCGACTTCTGCTTCAGCTACTTCACCACCCGCCCAGCCAGCTAGGGCTGGAGGTCAGACAGCTAGGGGTCGCCCCAGAGAGGGGGGGTCGATCAGGGGGCGGTCAGGATCGTTTTTATGCTATGCCAGGCAGATCCGATGCCATTGCCTCCGATGCTGTCATTTCAGGTATTATTTCAGTCTGCCACAGAGATGCCTCTGTATTATTTGATCCTGGCTCCACCTTTTCTTACGTGTCATCGTACTTTGCTCATTATTTGGGTACGCCCCGGGAGTTTCTTACTTTGCCTGTTCATGTGTCTACCCCGGTGGGCGATACTGTTATTGTAGACCGTGTGTACCGGTCATGTGTAGTGACTATTGGGGGTCCGGAGACCCGAGTTGATCTATTGCTATTAGGCATGGTGGATTTTGATGTCATTTTAGGCATGGATTGGTTATCTCCGTGTCATGTTATTATAGACTGTCATGCTAAGACAGTCACTTTGGCTATGCCGGTTGTACCGCGTATCGAGTGGCGTGGTGTGACTGACTATGTTCCTAGTAGAGTGATCTCTTTCTTGAAGGCCCAACGTATGGTTGGGAAGGGTTGTCTTTCGTATTTAGCTTTTGTGCGGGATGTTGGAGCTGAGACTCCCAGTATTGATTCTGTCCAAGATGTGAGGGATTTTCCCGATGTATTTCCCGCAGACCTGCCGGGCATGCCACCGAACAGGGATATTGATTTTGGTATTGATCTGGTGCCGGGCACTCAGCCCATTTCTATTCCGCCATATCGTATGGCACCAGCAGAGTTGAAAGAATTGAAGGAGCAGCTTCAGGAACTCCTAGATAAGGGTTTCATTCGGCCTAGTGTGTCACCTTGGAGTGTGCCAGTTCTGTTTGTGAAAAAGAAGGATAGCACGATGAGGATGTGCATTGATTATAGGCAATTGAACAAAGTGACAGTTAAGAACAAGTATTCTTTGACTCGCATTGATGATTTATTCGACCAGCTTCAGGGAGCGAGGGTGTTCTCTAAGATTGATCTCCGTTCGGGCTATCACCAGTTGAAGATCAGGGATTCAGATATTCTTAAGACTGCTTTCAGGACTAGATATGGTCACTATAAGTTTCTTGTCATGTCTTTCGGGCTGACCAATGCCCCAGCAGCGTTCATGCATTTGATGAACAGTGTATTCCGGCCTTATCTGGATTCGTTCGTTATTGTATTCATTGATGATATTCTGGTGTACTCGCGCAATCAGGAGGAGCACGCGGAGCATTTGCGAGTCGTGTTGCAGAGATTGAGCGAGGAGAAGCTTTATCTAAAGTTCTCCAAGTGTGAGTTTTGGCTCGGTTCAGTGGCTTTCTTGGGGCATGTGGTGTCCAACATTTGCGATCCGAAGTATATATATAAGCTATATTCGATATAATGCCCTAATACTTAGTGCATAGTATAGTGTAAGTATATATATATATATAAGCTATATTCGATATAATATTAGCTAATGCACTAATACTTATGTCACGATCCGGATTTCCCACCCTCGGGAGTCGTGATGGAGCCTACTAATACGAGCTAGGCAAGCCAGTTATTTTGCACATTTTACCTGTTTACCCACTTTTATATTCATTAACAATTGCGAAGTAATAACATTTAAACAGCGGAATTTAACATAAGCGGACGATAAAGCAATAAGCTATCTGAACGTAAATCTAATACATCTGTTTGATTCTCGACTACCCAGAACTGGTGTCACAGTTTCACAGACGGTCTAAGAATACTCAATTAAAGGTCTGAAAGAAATAAATACAACACTGTCTCTAGAAATGCATGAAAGAAACAGTAATAGTAGATAGAAGGCGACGCCAAGGCCTGCGGACGCCTGCAGGACTGCCTCGGGTCGCCTGATGAGCAAGAATCAGCAATCCCACCGCGGTCCGAAGTCTACAACACGGGGGTCTGCACAACAAGAGTGCAGAGTGTAGTATCAGCACAACTGACCCCATGTGCTGGTAAGTGCCTAGCCTAACCTCGGCGAAGTAGTGACAAGGCTAGAACCAGACTACCAAATAAACCTGTGCAATTTAACTATATACAGCAGAAAAGAAGTACAGAAAGAAACAGTCATATACAGTCAAGTATGGGAGGGGGAAAACATGCTGCGGGGAAACACCGAATAGTTACAGAATAGCAACAAATAAATATGAGGATCACCACAGTTTAATTAAAAATAGGAAGGGGAAATCATGCTGCGGGGTACAACAAGTATCAACAGGAAGCCAGCAATTTAGTGTAGAGAAACAGTAACACAGGTATCAATAAAAATTAGGAAATCAAAGACAAGTGCACGGCATCACCCTTCGTGCTTTTACTCTCTCTCACCAAAACAATACACGGCATCACCCTTCGTGCTTTACGCTCTTCCTCACCCAAACAACAATCACAAGGCAAATAGGGTAAGGGAATCTATAACCTCGAAATAAAGTCAAGTAACAACAGAAAATCAATAAATAAACGTAAAGGACAACGTAACTCAATTATCAGCAAGGGTCAGGGAAATCAAGGACAAGTGCACGGCATCACCCTTCGTGCTTTTACTCTCGTCCTCACCATAAGAATCAGTATAATAGGCAAAGAATGGTACATCGTGCGGTACGGCATCACCCTTCAGGTTTTACACTCTTTCCTCACCATGAAATCAATATAATAGGCACGGAATGGTACATCATGCGACACGGCATCACCCTTCGTGCTTTACACTCTTTCCTCACGAAACAAACAATGCACGGCATCACCCTTCGTGCTTTATGCTCTTCCTCACCCAAACAACAATCACAAACAATAGGGCAAGAAAATAAAGGAAATTTGCAATAAGAATCCCGGCAAGGGAGCAACAAGTCAACAATTAAATCCCGGCAAGGGAACAACATCAATAACATCCACATCCCGGCAAGGGAGATAACAAATAAACCAACAATAGCCCGGCAAGGGTGACAACATAATGATCTCTTCTCTTTCTCACTTTTACTTCACAATTCACTTCACGACTCGAGCCAATGCTCTAGAGGTTCAATTATCACTTTTACCTTTACAGCTCATTTCACAACTCGAGCCAATGCTCTAAAAGTTTAGTTGTCACTTATACTTTCACAATTCGTTATACAACATGAGCCAACGCTCCTCAATGTTCATAGGTCACAATTCTTTCCACAAACTTTATACAACAATTAGAAACCATCACCAAGGCATGAAAGATACAACGAAGTCATGATAATCACAATATAAAGACTCACGGGAATGCTAGACACCAACGTATAGATACTCGTCACCATGCCTATATGTCGTACTCAACAATTATCACATAGCAAATAAGACTCAACTCCTAATCCCTCAAGCTAAGGTTAGACCAAACACTTACCTCGATGTCTCAAACATAATTCACGATTCAATTATAGCTTTACCCCTTGATTCCACCACCAATTCGCTCGTATCTAGTCACAAGTTACTTAATTACATCAATAAACGCTAAATGAATCAATTTGAATGCACAAAAATGAATTTTCCAAAGTTTTACCCAAAAAGTCAAAAATTGCCCCCGGGCCCACATGGTCAAAACCCGAGGTTCGAACCAAAACCCGATTACCCATTCCCCCACGAACCCAAATATATAATTTATTTTGAAATCGGACTCAAATCGAGGTCCAAATCCCCAATTTTTAAAAAATCTAGGTTCTACCCAAAACACCCAATTCCCCCCATGAAAATCCTTGATTTTAAGTTGAAATCATGTTAAAAGATGCTAAGAATTGAAGAAAGTTAGTTAAAAATGACTTACAATTGATTTGGAGAAGAAGGAATTCTTGAAAAATCGCCTAAGTGTGATTGTGTTTGAGAGAATATGAAAAATGGGGTTTAAAATCGGCTAAGTACAAAATTGCAGGTCTCAGATGTGGGAATTGCGAACCTGGGAATTGCGAAAAAAGTTTGGGAAATGCGAATCTGGGAATTGCGAAAAAAATTTGGGAAATGCGAACCTGGGAATTGCGAAGAAAGTTTGGGAAATGCGAAGCCTGCAGGCCTGCAATTTCCTAAGTCCAAAATTTCACCCTGTGGCCTATCCAAAACTAACCCGAGCCTTCGCGGCTCCAAACCAAATATACACACATCCTCAAAAATATCCTACGGACTTAGTCGTATACTCAAATCACCAAAATAACATCATGAACATCGAAGTAAACCTCAAGATCAATGAAATTTTTCAAAACTTCTTTAAACATCAAATTTGCATTTAAGGTCCGAATCGCGTCAAATGGATTCCGTTTTTCACCAAATTTCACAGGAACGTCTTAAATCATATATAAGACCTGTACCGGGCGCCGGAACCAAAATACGGGCCCGATACCATCATGTTCTAATCAAATTTCATTTTAAATTTCCTTAAATAATTTCAGAAAATAATTCCGGGCATACGCCCAAGTCCCATATTTTTCTACGGACCCTCCGGGACCGTCAAATCACGAGTCCGGGTCCGTTTACCCAAAACATTGACCGAAGTCAAATTAACTCATTTTATAGCCAAATTTTTATCATTTTTCACAGATTTTCATATTTAAGCTTTCCGGCTACGCGCCCGGACTGTGCACGTAAATCGAGGTGACTCTAAATGAGGTTTTCAAGGCCTCGAAAACACAGATTTTAATTTAAAGCAAGTGATGACCTTTTGGGTCATCACAACTTAGTGCATAGTATAGTGTAAGTGTGTGTATATATATATATATATATATATATATATATATATATATATATATATAGTATAATATAAATTTAGGATTTTAATTCAATTTACAAGTGTATCAATACCTAAATGAACCCGGCCCTGTGTTCCGAGCGCTTCATGTTCTTATATATTTATATATATATATATATATATAGCATGTTAGAGTATATTTTAGTCTATTCTTTCATTAATTGCATATATAGCATGTTAGAGTATATTTTAGTCTATTCATCCCTTGTATTACAAAAGTGTTAACGTCTTACATTTATATTATTTAGATAGTAAATACAAAAGTTATTTTTAATTTTGACCAATATTGACCTGAAAAGAGACCAACTTTGGTCGCTAATTGTCCAGGAATTAAAATTAGCGACCAGTTGGTCGCTAAATTTAAATCAGATTTATTTTATATTTTATATAATATTTAAAATAATAATATAATTGTTAAATGCTAGAACTGGATCCCAGATTAGCGACCAAAGTTGGTCTCTAAGTGCAAAGCTAATTTAGAATTATATTTATTTATATTTTATATATTTTTTCAAATAATAATATAATTATTAAAATTTTATAACTGGGTCCCAGTTTAGCGACCAAAGTTGGTCTCTATCTGCTTCCTCTTTAGGTAGCGACCAACTTTGGTCGCTAATTTTAAATTATATTTATTTATATTTTATAATTTTTATAAAATAAAATATAATTAATAAAATTTTATAAGTGGGTCCCACTTTAGCGATCAAAGTTGGTCGCTAATTTGAGTATTTCTTTGACCAAGCAAGTCTGACCAGTCCGGTCAATATTTTGACCACATTAGCGATCAAAAAGCGACCAACCTTGGTCGCTAATTTATTTGGAATAATTATTTAATTATTTTCTCCATCTTTGCGACCAACGTTGGTCGCTTTTCTTGGCAGACCAACTTTGGTCGCCATTTTTTGGTCGCTTTTTTCCGGAATTCTAGTAGTGTGTCACAAGATATTGTCAAGTTGTGTCAATCTATTATTGGAGAGATGGAGCGATTTGATAACGAAAACATTTCTATTTTCTCTTATTCAACTTATGATTTATATGATGTTTCTTATCCTTAGTTATTTATAAATATAATTCTATAAATCTTATGACACTTAATATATGGTGTGTCTTGCATGCATGTTACAATTAAGAATAAAAAATAATATTATATTGGTTATTCCTTTCGACAAACGAAATTGATTTGTGGTATATAATTTAGTAGCATGCATGAAATTATGTGAACATTATAGTTTCAAAGTTGTAATATGTGAATTAGACTTACTAACTTGAATAAATTTTTGAAATCATAAGAATATATGAGGTTTACACATAAATATTATTTAATTGTTGCTGTCCTTTTATCACGGATTTGATATCTCTTTGTGAGAAAATCCAAATAACCTTTTAATTTTTTTTAACAATAATAATAAAAAAATAAAAATTGAAAAATTTATTTATATTGTGTTTCTCTAAATAATTATGTTCTTTTATTAGTAAATTATTTTAAAAAAAGTATTTAGCGATTAAGAAAAGAATTTTTCGAAGGGTTACTTATTTTATTTTAAGGAAATTATTTGGGAGAGAAAAGAAGGAATTATGAGGACTACAAAAACCCTCCAGAAAATAAGATCAGTTTCTAGAAGAACTGATTGGTTCTTCCATGAATTGAAGATAAGACATGTAGATGTGAAAAATGGACTAAAGGTATGGTTTTGTAAAAATTCAATAAGAAATATGAGGCTCATAGTAGAGCCTAGACTTCATATGTTAGACTCAACCGAAATAGATGAAAGAAAAATACACTACGAATATCGTCTATAAAAGAAGTGTTACGAAAGATATGCTTTATTACATTTTTGCACCTACAAAATCAAAAAATGTGTATAAACAAAAGTATATGTATCTAATTAAATTTTGATTATTCATCTTCGTAGGTTAAGACAATACCCAATCATCTTGACTCCAACAACTAATTCACTATACGATAATCCATACTAATAATTCACAGAAACTTATATTTTCTTTCATCCAAAGGTTTGTTTGAATAATATCAGATTTTTTTACAAAATTGCATACTACATGACATGTGATACATGTACAACGCACGTGCCGAAAGACTAGTATATCATAAAATCCATAGTAGAATTTATAACTTAGCATCATTGTTAAATATGTGGGCATTTTCATGATATGACTTATGAGTTATGACTAAACATCATTGCTTGCAAAGGATAACGATAATGTTCTAGTTCATTATTGGAGAATCTTGAATAATAGTCACAAAAAATAAAGAGGGGAATAATATCATCAAAAAGTTAGTGTAGACTTTTCTTTTTCCCTCCTTTTTCTTTTCTCCAAATCTATTCACTTTGAAAATCAAGAAACTCAAAATCTTCCCATCCTCCACGCCCCCCAATAAGAAAGAGGAACTTAGCTTTCTGATTTTGAGGTTGGGGTCTTGGGGATATTAGCACTCATACGTTGTTTCAGTCAAAGCATCTCTCTATTTCCCACAAAAAGATAAAAAAAAAGGGGGCACCCCCAACAACCTAATATAATAAAAGTAAAAATATATTAGTATGAGTTGTTATATTGAAAAGAAAGTGATTCTTTTAAGGATAGGAAAAAGCAAAGAAAAGATAAACACAAGAATCTCTCGAGACTGATACAAATTCCAAAGCTGGAAACCATCAAATCTAGCTAACCATATGGATATATAGTTTCTCATACTATAATTGTGGGTATTCTCTTTATAACCTAATTTTCTTTTAAACCTTTAATAAAGAATCACTACAATTTGTTGACGCTTGAAAGTTTCAATTGACCCCTTTCTTGTCATTTATTTCTTCACTTTAATTGGAATTTATTATTTTGTTTGATAAGATTTTTCCTTTAATTCACGGATATAATGGTTGTACCTTTTAAATGGCATTCTGTCCACATAAAAAAAGAGCTAGTACTTGACTCTTATTTGTTTTGTATTAGAATGTTCTAAATCTTGTGGTGTAACATGTACTTATCCAAAAAAAAAAAAAGGTACTAACGTGTATTAGGCTCTCTAACCAACAAGTATTACATGGACTTTGTATTGTAGGTGAAAATAAAGTACAGACTTTACTTTTTGATAGCTTTATCAGGTAACAAAAAAGAACGTCGATGCATGACACAGTAACCGGAGAACGTATCAGATACTTTATGCATGGAACTAAAACTGGCAGGATTTTTGATTGGAGCGTCTCATCTTACAAGAAATTTATCATGATCTTATCATTGCTTTATTTGGATAAGTAGAAGAGACACAATTTTTTATTTGAGGGATTCAAAATATAAGGAAATAAGCACATGAAAAGCTTAGAGAATTCAATATCCTGGGGCAAAGCTAGAGTGTGAGATGCGGATTCGGTTGAACTTAATAGTTTTTATTCAATTGTTGTATTTATTGTAAGCAATCCGAAACCATATGGTTCAAATACTGACTCCGCCTCTGCCAACATTGTTATATATACATAAAAAATAATATTAACCTTGTATGTAATTGCAATTTCCGGAGAAGGGGTTTTGAAGAACACCTTTGCGCCCCCTAGTTCTGCACAGGGCGGCGATTGTATGTTCAACTGAACTCATAACTTTCGATACAAAGTATGAATTTTATAAATAAAAATTTAATAAAATCTCAACAAGTATTAGATTTGAACCGGTAATTTTAATAATACAATGAGTTCAATGTTAAATTTTTTAAAAGCTCAACCCATTAAATTTAAATCCTGAATCTAGCTTTAGTTCCGCCCCTGATTTGGGTCCACAACCCTCCTTGTTCTAATATTGTTTCCCATCTTTTTATGAGAAAGTGGAAAAGAAAAAGAGGGAAAGAACTAAGAAGGGAATTTTGTGACTAAACCAAGTAAATTTTGGAGTTTATGCATGTGCATGGAGATGGAACAAAGTTTAAGCACAGCCCGAGGAAGGAAAAGGAAATAAAGAGATAAAAGCAAAAGAGAAGAAAAGAAGAGAAAGGGAAGAAAAAGGAGTGAAAGGAAATCGTCTAAAAAAGCTAAATTTTTTTGTAGTTTTTTGCATGAAATGAAAAGAGAATCTGATACCAAAAGTTGAAGCAGCAGCTGGTTCCATGGACTCAAAACATTATATCCATCCATATTTGAAAGTTGAAACTGAGAAACTCTGTGAGCTTTCTTTTCATTTCTTTTCTCCATTTTGGATAAGTGTATGTAGACCTTTTGAATATGTGCTGACTGATGTTTGGTAATCTCTGACTGATCCTGTAAAACAATTTGGAATATATCTGTACACGGTCAAATTAGGAATAATATTTAACGACGACCTACTTTTTAGTTTTGAAGGTTTAACAAGTGAATTAATTTTAAACTTATATATTGGAATGGCTAAACAAAAGTTAAAAAAAAAAAAAAAAAGAAATAGATTCGAAATGAGATCAAGGAAGGCAGAACAAGTAGTGAAGGAAATAACATACGTGTGTAATGTCCAAGCTCCTACTAGAATTAAAGAAAAGGTTCAACAATTTTGTATTTGTTAGCCTAGTAGAAAATAGTTTCTTTTCAGTCCTATAGTTAGATAGCAGACTGGGTTTTAGTCGTGCTATGGCTCTTTACTTGTAAATATTCTGGTAATTAATAAAAAAAAAAAATTAATTACCAAAAAAAAAAAGTTAAAAAAAAATTAAAAGTTGAATTGGCTGGTTGATAAAGATATTTTAGTTTAATAATATATGTTACTCTATTGTCATCAAAAGATTAAGTTAAAATTAAATGTTCAATTGAATATTAAAGAAATTCATTTTATTTATTATTTACTCCGTCTGTTTTAACATATATGAACCTACTACTACAAGGTTTTCTTTTACCAAGTTTATTTGTAAATACTATTTAACTATTTTGAATTTATCAATTATTGTAACTTAATTACAAAAAATTTATGTACAAATACCATAAAAAATTAGTCAGTTTGACCTTAATACTCCGAAAATATTCACGCAATTTGAAACGAATTGAGTACTACTTACTTATTTATTCGGGCAGATACTTAAATTAGTAAGTTCTACTACACTTATTTGTCTAAAAGATGAACAGAAAATCATTTTGGAGACGTAAACCAGGAAGAAATGAAATGTCACCTATATATGTCTTATTTCTAGTAATGTTGTTGGAGAAAGGAACGTGAGAATAAGGAATCACCCAACGAATGGACGAGCTCAAAGGAAAGAAGGTGGCAAGAACAATGAAGGCCGGGGGAAGCTAGCCTATTAAATACGGGTCCGATCGAACTCAATGAATTTTATTTAAACTCTTTATTTTTATAAATAAATCTATTAAGATATATAAATATGTAATTATAAATTCAGTAACTAAGACAAGTTATAGAATTTGTAGCAAATTCAAACCCCACAAACTTCAAATCTTGGCTTTATCTTTACGTGACGGATTTTGTCACAAGAACTAGCCCAATAATCAGGAGACCATATATCGAATCATCATGACACAAGTTTGAATTCTAAGTAATAATTTCTCAATTACAGTAACCCCACTAAGCATTAGTTTGAATTCTAAGAAGAAGAAGACAAAAATGAGGAACATCCTTCAACATTTTCATTTACATTCTTTTAGAGTTGTTTCTTAACAATTGCGATATCCAATGAAAAGGGAAAAGACTCCAAATGGAGAAAAAAAAAACAATTGACCTACTACAAAAGTAATACATTTATTAGCGTTGATGGTTTCTAGTAAATATTTTTTGGCCAGGTGCAAGGACAGCCTTTGGATCAAACTGGCTCTTTCTCTCGACAAATCTTCCCCATTGATCTCCAAAATGCTTCTTCCATTCCTCTGTGGACTTGTAATGCGGAAGGTACAACTTGAAATCAAACCCATTATTTATGCAAGTTTGCAAGATCTCTTGGTTCTGTGCCACCATTTCATTTATTTCAGACTCTTTTGGATGTGCATGGCTAAACCGAAGCAGAGCCACTAAGTAAAATATTTCACCTTTGGGTAACACCACTGACGATCGATTATTCCACCTAGTTCACAAAAGAAAATGATAAGAAGCCAGTTAAGCAAGAAAATAATTATATTATATAAATAGTATAATTTCCTAACGGTAAAGTTCGGTGACCAAGAGACACAGTTTTTAATAATATTACATATATGCCGTAATCTCAATTTAGTTGATGCTATTTGTATCAGTTTGATCTGAATTATTTACTCTAGTTTACAAATGCATTCAATAAGGTTAAAAAGGTGGCCCGATGCATGAAATATACTGCGTTCACGTAGGATCCGTGGAAGGACTGTACTCTAAGGGGGTGCGATTTAGGAAGTCTACTCTAATGCAACGTGGCTGATTCCATGAGTCGAACCTATAGGTCTCACAAAGACAACTCTACTATTGTTCCAAGAATCCATTCTTATAAGGGACTATGTTTAGGAAAGCTACAATAAATTAATTGGGCGTCAAATTTTACACCTCATGAAAATCTACATACGTAGATAAATAAAAGCCAAACAAAAATTGAAATTAAATGACAAAAGAAACAACAAGGATTGTTTGGCCCAACTGAAATAGTAGTTGAGGAAAGGAAAGAAGACAAGCGATGGTGTCACTATTAATCGGGTTGGCGAATTAATATCCTTGTCGTCACTTATATTGGCTAAAAACTGACCCTGAAAGCTTCTGTACTCCATATCTCCTTTTCTACTAAAAGATTGAATCATTATGACCTAAATATCCTCCCCAAAGCTATTTATCAGATTGAGGCACTTATTTGCAGGGCAAAAAGGTTAAAAATATTCGCAGTAATTTATTTTTTGGAAAAAAATATTAATCTAGGTTAATATAGGAGTACCATATTTGGAACAAAAGTAACAAATAGTGGGGCCCATTGTATCTTTGTCCCAAAGTACTCACCGGAGTATTACGTTAGAACTTAGAAGAGCGGGAATGATATCTTGTGCCACCGAAGCAATAGCGTCAATGCAGACGCACTGATCAAGTACAAGCTACACTGCAGGGAGTACAACGGTGTGCAACTATAGGGGGTTAAATATATTGAACTTGTGGGGTCAGTGAAGATTTTTGAAAGGGTGGGACCCATTTTAGGAGAAGAGAGTAATGACCTAACTTCTTCAGAAATCTTAACTACCGGATTTTGGAGTCCGTTTCCTATTCAGTATTAATAAAAGAGACACGTCACCAAAATGGGACCCCTGCCCAATGGGTTTGCCACGCGTGATGTCTAATTCTGTGGTCCCAATACACGTCACCATCTGAGTTCCTGGTGCTTCCACGTGGCACCAACAGAGCCAATTAAACTTGTCCTCGTCAAAGAACCTTTTTTTCCAAAACCATAAGTTAGGTTTTCTTAGTGCCATTTGTGGTCTTAGCTAAAGAGTGATGGCTGATTGATGATGGTTGATAGATCCTTCCCCACTAATAATAAGTAATCCAATTTTAGGGTCAATCAAAAGTTGACTTCTTTTAAAAAATTCATTTCAATATTCAATTCACAAAAACAATGAAGAGCATAAGAAATGTAGGGAAAAAATGTACTACTTACTTGCTTCGGATGAGAGGATATGTCAACATAGGGCCATTGATACCATCTTTTAAGATGTTTTGGAACACAATTCGATTGAACGCGGCAATGTCTCTCTTGGAAACGAACATGTTAAGCCATGGATGAGGCGCATCCCATATACCATTATCTCTAGCCATTTGTTCTACACGCTTTACTCGTAACAAGAAATCCATGTAAGTCAAGTCGATCTCAAACATCAAGGGCTCGATAAATCTCAATTGCCCTAACAATTTCTCCACCATCTACCATAAAAAAGAAAAAACGATATTACATAAGATCACAATGCAAGTAAAATTTAAAAAATATACTCCTATAAGATTGAAATATTAAACAAGGGAATTCTTGTCATTATGTTGGCATCGTATTGGGAGATTCCGCAAATGATGGCGTTTTTTGGCAAATTGTTAAAAGAGAAAGAATTGGGGAAAGGGGACCGCAGAACGTCATGAAAATCTGGGGGTGATCAGCAAAAGGACGGACAGCTAATGGGATTTACTGTTTTAGCCTCAGGCTTCAGGACTTTTGTCATCAACGACAAGGACGGGAGATAGTGGAAGTACGGTGTCAATCTCGTAATAAAATCCCGATTTGTGGGCACTTTCAAACAAGCTGGTTGGTTCTCTTGTGTCAGAAAATCCAAGGGAAGATTACAAACTATTAACGTAAAATTTGACACAGTGTATGGTCACTTTTCAAACGTCGTCGTCTTATAAACTACCAACTGGCACCCCCACCCCCTACTCCACGCCGCTTTTCTGCACACGTGTAATTTTCAAAGAAATTCCTCTTTTCTCTTTTCTCAGTTTCTCGAATTTCTAATTTACATTTAAATAAAGAGGAATTTATTCTAGGGAATGTAATTGTGGAAACGAATCATCCTTTTTGACCTTTTCACTGTGTTAGCTTAATCTTTATGTTCCCCTCTTTTTGGGACCCAATCCCTGATTCATGGTCAACATCTATTAGGGGCCCCTACCTTAGCAGCCAACTAGGTCAAAACTAAGTCAAAAACTCCTTGGTTACTAATTGTGATTTTAATTACACTTATACTTATAAAGTTAAAAACTTTAAATAAGGTAGCCATAATAAAAACACTTCTCCCAATCATACAACTGGGAATGCTAAAAGCAAAAGTAAAAGAAAAAGTAGTAAAAAAGTTTTGAAATTGACAGAATTACCATATTTACGGTGGAGGGATGGTCATGGTTGTGATAATGCAGGGCCACTTCAAGGCAATAAAGAACCGGGCCAGTGTTTGTGGGTAAATGGGTCGGGTCAAACGAGTGATTTGAATCCAATGGCACCGACGGCCACCCATTTACCGGGTCATCACTGTTTACAAACACAAATCCTTCCACATAATCGAACGATTCCGGACTCATTACCAGTAACTCAGCATCACGAGTAAACTCGTCGAATTCACTGTATACCACTCTTATCCACCTTACCTAATTCACGAAAATAAACCCATAATTAATAATCACATTTCGTGAGCGTGTTAAAAATTTATTTTATATAGGAATTGTCCAGAAAAATTGTGTTCCTTAAATAAATAAAATTAAAAGTACAAACCATATCCGGGGCGGGTTGAAGCAAAACCCGAGCTCTAGTGATGATACCAAACTGACCAAGTCCCCCAAGAACAGAGAAGAAGAGTTCAGAATTTTGAGAGTTTGAGCAGACGGTTCTCTCTCCGTTTCCGGTAACCACTTCCAATTCCGTTACGGTTGACGTTTGGGGTCCATAACGGAAAGCTTGGCCACTGACGCCGGCGTTAGACAGAGTACCTCCGACTGTTAAATCAAGATAATCCGTCCACGAGGTAGGAGCCAAGCCGTAACCCAAAACGCAGCGTTTCAAGACGTCAGCCCATAATGCTCCGCCACCCACATCGGCATACATGGCGGAGACGTTGACGTCGATTCTGTTATTATCGCCCATTGATTTCATGTCGATAACGAGTCCATGGTGGGCCATAGCTTGACCGTTAATGGAATGACCGTTACCCCTCGCCGCTACCGTTAATGTTGGTGAGTGTAACGCTTGCCTAATCACCCGCGCAACGTCATCGGCACCGGCCGGACGTATAACCGCTAACGGCTTCACTGCATACATGCCGCCAAAATCTTTACCGGCTAAACCGGTAACCGTGAGTCCATAATCAACGCTTCCTTCAATGTCCAAGTCTTTCAAAACGCCGTCGTCTATTTTTTCAGGTTCAGGTATTGAATCAGCTTCATTCTCAGCCACAAATCTTTCAACTAAACACGCTAACATCTTTTTTGCTGAATTGGGTATCTGAAAAAAAAATTCCTGCTTTTCTTATGTATTTGATACAAAAAAATGTGCTCTGTTTTTTTAAAAGTAAGATTGTGTTGTGAGACTAATTTTTGTGCGACTAATAGAATTCTTGGTTATGGTGGTGGGGAAGAGGAGGAGGTTTAAGGAGGCTTTAAATAGCGGCGGGATGGGGGATTTTAAGAATGGAAACTGAATGAAATACTTAAAAATATGTAGAGAAAGAGGGTTGGGGGAGGAGGAGGTAGAGAGACGGGGGGGGGGGGCTGAAATTTGACGTCAAGAAAGCCTTTCAATATCCAGTTGACGCTGTGATCCTATCGGCTTCCTCCTCTGTCTGCCACTTCCACAAATATTATTTATTTATTTTTATTTGTATTTTCTAAGTCTCAATATATATAATATATGTGTGATAAAAAATTATCATAATTTCTTTACTTAAAATATTTAATTTTAGTTTTCTTACTCTTAATAAGATAATTTATAGTCAGATAAATATTTATAACTTGTTTTAAACAGATGCAGAGAGTTTGGGATATTTGAATGCTCTCACCTCCATCTTGACCTATTTACCATCCATTTTTATTACTGCTTTTCAAATTCTTTGTGTTGCTGTAATTATTTTATATATCAAAAGTTTTTCCAACCATTGAAGTTTTTCATAAACCTTTGAAAATAAAAGGTGTTCTCGTCCACTTTCGCAAATCAAATGATTCAATGGTTGTTATTATTTACAATTGAAAGAAAGAAAATTGCATTTATAATTTAATTTCTGAAACAAGAATGTTAGCTGAAGATAATTCTCATTGACTCTTTTTTTATTTTTTAATAACAAGAGTACCGTTGACTCTTTCCCTAGTCAATATCTTAGGCACGTTTTCCGCCTATTCAACCTCTTTCATTTGGCAAAAAAATTAACCTCTCTCCCTTTTTTTGGTTTCTTTTGTTGCTCTAAGCAAGCGTATTAATAACATAATAACGTGATTCATTTGGTAGATATCTTTTGCATCATCGGAACATAAAATTTATTATTGGAAATAAATGGAAATAATGTATTAATGGATATCTATTAAAAACAACGACCATTATATCACATTATTAAATTTCATACAGTAAACATACATGTCACCTATAAATTAATTACAAATAAATTTCTCTAATAAGTATTAATTTATAACATGTGAATATTGTAAGTAAACTGTTACTGCCTTATTAGTTATTTTTTATATTTTATGAATTTATTATTTTAAAGTATGTCAATGGGATACTTATTTTTATCATATTAAAACGTCTAAGGTACGTGCAACTTATATTCAACATGGAACTATTAAATCAATCATATTTGATCAACTCAGATTAGTTGAGATAATACATAAATGGTGGAAATCAAATTTGACCAAATCCTATTTTGTAACTTATCCATTATCATCTGAACATTGAAAGAAACAATAACCATTATAGCACATTATTAAATTTCATACAGTAAACATATATTGTCACCTATAAATTAATTAATTACAAATAAATTTATATCATAAGTATAATTTATAGCATGTAAAAATTGTAACTAATTATATAAACTGTTACTGCCTTATTAGTTATTAGTTATTTTTAATATTTTATGAATTTATTATTTTAAAGTATGTCAATGGAATGCTCATTTTAATCATATTAAAACGCCTAAGGTACTTGCTACTTATATTAACTCAAACATATTTGATCAAATCAGATTAGTAGAGATAAACATAAATGGTGGAATCAAAATTGACCAAATCCTATATTGTGACTTATCCATTATCATCTGAACATTGAAAGAAACAATATAAGACTGGATTTTTTTAAAAAATATTTGCGTTACATGAGCAAGCCTATTTGCATGAGAGAAATAAAGAAAATATTTAAATATTATACGTACATGAAAAGAATGGCCAACAACTTCAGCTGAAACCAATGAGGAATAAGAAGCAAGAAGAGCCACGGTACAAGCAAACAGGAAAAGTTGATGCCCCATTTCTAAAACGAAGAAAAACTACAAGTCAATTGTGAACCTAGAACTTGAAGATTGTGGTGCAGAGAAATGATCCCTTTATATATGAACGAGTTTGTATGCCTACGAAAGCCACGGGCGGTAGTACTTTTCTAGATAAGAATATATTACTATATGTTGTTTCCTAATCTAATTTTTTGTCAACATTTTTTTACGATTGCGTGAAAAGTTTGTTTAACAATTGGAGTTTATTTTCTCGGTTGATTATAAACAATGAGTACATTGACTACAAACATTTTGAGCGCAAAATATGACTAGATTGATTTCATCGTTGAAATGAATGTTACCAAGATGTAATGTAATCTGAAAGTGCATGTGTATGGGTCAAAATCAGATCAGAGAAATTCGGCATGCGGAGACAACAGGCCGAGGTTGGGCAGTCATCAATAAGTTCGAGGTCGGGCAGTCATTAATAAGGCCGAGGTCGGACAGTCATCAATAAGGCCGAGGTCGGCAGTGATGAAACAGCTAGTTTACTTTGGAATCCTCAAAGGGAATATTCAATTGTACTTTTTTAGGGTTTTATAAGGAAGGGAGGACCTCCCAAAAAGGGGTCTCTCTCTCTCTCTCTCTCTCTCTCTCTCTCTCCTTCTCCCTCTCTCCAGAAAATATGTAAACACACCTCTCTAAGGAGATTAGAGGATCTGTGATAACATACCTTCATCAGACCCAAAAAGGTCCTAAGGTTTTTATATTTGTCTATCATTCATCTTTATCAAATGAATCAAGATTGAGTGAATCTTTTCCTTTATTTACATTTTATTGCCATTTAGTGTTATTTAACGCATCTCTCTTTATGGTATTAAATCTGGCCATAATCACTGCCAGCATTTATACTCAGCTATGTTCTTCTATCATATTATTCATCTCGGAATTAATTATCTTCAACTAAGATTTACCCTCCATCTTCTTATTTAATTAATTTAACAAAAAAGGTCCCATACTTTTTTGCTCAAACAGCATGTAGTGCGATTGAACAATATTAATTGCATCTGCACCGTAATAACGTTGAATGTGGTTAGTTTTTGTCATCTTTTGGTGTAATAATTAGGAGTCGTTTGGTTAAGTTCTGGGTTATCTCATGGAATAATTAGCTAGGATATTCAATGAAATTATCTACCTCACCTCCTATACGGGATAATTAATACCAAAATAAAATTATACGGATATTAACAAATACCCACAATGAAGTATGGAATATCAATAATCCCAAAGTTTATACAAGGATTAATATCCTTATCGCGGTAACCAAATGACCGCTTACGAGATAGAAGGGTTCATTTGGTTAATATCCTTATTGTCCGAGAGTTGAATTTTAAAGCTAATTTTGACCAAAATCTAATTTAAAGCCGTTGTTGAGAAGTAAACTTGCTTGAACACATGATGCATGTATGTTGAGTCTTTGCGTATTTCCCCCCTAAAGGTTATAAGCATACTAACTAGATAAAGACTAACAAATGATATGAGTGCAATATGACTATGTATGTGAGGCGATGAACATATAGGAGAAAATAATTAAGAGCCCATTTGGATTGACTTAAATAAAGTGGCTTTTCAGCAGGAATAACTTTTAAGCCAAAAAATAATAAGTTGGGGTTGCCCAGCCTATTGCTTTTGGTTTCTTTTAAGCAGTTTTTAACGTCATTTAAGCACTTTTTAACTTTGTCAAACACTGTAAAAAGTTAAAAAAAGCTTAAAAGCTGATTTGACCAGCTTAAAGATCAATCCAAATACCCTCTAAATCGGCACTTAATGTATGAGGCTTTGGACTATTTTGATCCTTGATATGCCGCCTAACATAAGTAGTTCTTTAATGTATGTAAAATATGCACATTTTTTTCCTAAACCCTATAATTTAACAGTTTACCAGTAAATATAAGAAGAATTAACTTAAATAGCAACCTACCCGAGTGCTTAAACTTAAAATAATTAGCAGATATATAATATATGTTAATACATGTGTAATATTGTGTTATAACCATTATATAATTTATATATTTTGGCTAAAAAAAATAAACAATGGTTCCCATCCTCCTCTCTCTCTCTCTTCCTCTTATTGCCTCCTAGCTGCTTTTCCCTCTTCTCTTCTCATTACTTTTTCTTCTTATCTTTAATCATAGAGGAAGTGAAAGCAAAGAAAAGGCCAAAGGGGAAGAGCATAATTTGCAAATATTGTTTGTAGTTGAAGCACTTGTGTAAAGGTACATAGAAAGTGTAACAAAATAGTGAAGGTTGAATATATAATCATTGTGACTTGACCCAAACATAAAAGCCTTCACGTACGTGTCACAGTGGTTTTCTAAACAAGTGTTTTGCACTGTTTTCATCCTTGCTCTTTAGCTCAATCATTGAATATTTCATAAAACTAAAAAGTAAGTAATATTTGTGATTCTTGATGATTTACCACACTGCTCACTTCACAAATTTAAAGTTCTCTCAACTAGCTTCCATGTCTTGTTTTTTTCTTTCCCTTTCCTTTCTTTCCTTTTAAATGCTTAGTTCTTTTCTTTCTTTTTCCCCCTCCCCTCATTTTCTCGATTTTTAATACATAATGTGTTCCTAAAATGCATTTAGCGGTAGGATGTATTAGGAAAAATAATATTTGTATTAGGTTTGATATTATTGATCCTTTATTTAGTAGTATTTTTCAACCTATGTATAACTAATAGGAGTATTTATATTAGTTATACATTCTATTCAGCATTATTCTTATACATAACAAATTATGGCATTAACAATACCATGGTTTTTACTTTATGGATATGCATGTATAAAGATATAATTACCTTTTCAAAACCTATAATATACCAAAACCAAACAATCAATAAGAAATAGTTCCAGCATTACTATTCCTAATATTACTAATACACCTTATTCAATAATATTCTTATACGGCCTACAAAAGGAATAATACTAACAATGATAAGTAACCTTGCAAAGGGAACCTAGTGTTGCGTTTTTATTAAGGTGTGAATGGGAAATGGAAGAGGCACCTTTTAGATTGCACCTCTCCATATCACCCTTCCTTTGTCTATAAATTTAGAGGCTTGGCCTCATTTTTCAGACATGAAAAATCTGAAATCTTTTTCCCTCTTTTCTACATTATTGTATTATTTTCTAAATAAACATAAGTGTCAAGTGTGATTTGCTCCATTTGTTGAGTTCGCTGAAGTTCTGTGATTTGAAGTGCCGCTATCCCAGAATAGTTATTCCGTTCTATCCTGGGAGGAATTAATCCGTATACCTTGGGCAACAGTGAGGGGATTAAATTCCTTAAGGACACATTGTGCATTCAGTGGGCTCGGAATTATTTTATGTTTTGTTTATTGAACTAACGTTTGTTTACTTTTCTGATTTTGAACACAGTAATACCAACAATCTTAAGGAATTTAATATTTTTATTATTTATTTTCTGTGTTCGTCTTTGCATCTCTTCGTTGGAGACTAAACGAAAGAGGATAGGTAAAAGTCTCGAACAACCACGAACTTCGAGTTTGCTGGAAACGGAGAATTGCACATATATTCTATGAGTATAAGTTCGAACCTAGGGGCTTCGTATGAATAACTCAGTTAAGTGCAATTTTCCAAGTGACTTAGTGGCATTTGACGATGCATCATTTGTGAACTAGAAAAACCAATCTGGTGAAGGCGTCGGTTCGACAATCATTAATGTTTTTTTTATGGATCTATTCATAGAGTTGAGAGAGAAATTTCTTAATATCATTGCTCTTACTGATGAAGAGTGGTAACTAGTTGGGATGGAAGGTTGATTTTCTCTGACCATCCATATCACTTTTGAAATATTGTCACAAGCGGACTTTCTGGTTGTTACTTGTTGCAATTAATTTCATGGCAAAACATTCAATAATGTATTCTTCTTCGCTCTTATCCTGGGGAACGAACAAAATATAGAATTTTGATGTTTGGTTCCAATCAGATGGAAACAAATAAGAACATAGGATCATATTTCAAACGTTTATAACATTGGATTAATGGAGTGTCATACTCGAAGAAATCCATAATGGTGCAGTGAACGTGGAAATATCGGATTTCATAGCGTTATAATGGTTTAGTTGGAAAAATCTTTTGGAAAGGGAATTAAAATTCTCGTGAATGTATAATCCCGTTATGGAGACTAAATCTTAGTGATTTTCTACTCCTACTTTGAGATTAAAATCTGCATGATTTTCTACTTAATCTTTGAGATTAAAATCGTCGTAACGTTCTATTCGTTTTTTGGAGATTAAAGTCGAAGTGACTTTATACTCGTTTTGGAGATTAAAATCTTAGTGATATTCTACTCCAATTTATTATTTGGATTGAAGATTAAAAACTTCACCGTTTATTAAATTTGATTGTGTCACATATTAATCGGTTTGAAGATTAAAAACTTCACCGTTTATTAGATCTAGTTGTATCAGATGTTACTCGGTTTGAAGATTAAAAACTTCACCGATTATTAATTCCGAATGTGTCAGATTGGTTTGAAGATTAAAAACTTCACTATTTATTAATTCTGGCTCTGTCGTGACACAAACAACAGTTCTTGTAGTTGGCTCTACAAAGTAAAAGGGGCGGTGAATGTGAATCTCCTTTTGATGAAATATGTTTGGAATATGAAATTATTCACCAAACAATCGCCCCTTAGTCACCGCAATCTAATGGAATTGCAGAAAAAAAGAATAGAACGTTAAAGGAGATGATGAATGCCTTGTTGATAAGTTCTGGTTTACCCCAGAACTTGTGGGGGGAAAGTTATTCTTTCAGATAACCGTATACTTAGTCGAGTTCTCAATAGCAACACGTAATCCATTGCATAGGAAAAATAGAATGGAAGGAAGCCCAACTTAAATATTTTAAAGTGTGGGGGTACTTAGCTAAAGTGCAAGTTCCTAAATCCAAAAAAGGTAAAGATCGGACCGGAAATTATTGATTGCGGTTTTATAGGATATGCAACAAATAGTAAGGCATATCGTTTTCTGATTTATTTTCTGATTCATAAATCAGAAAATCCTGATATTCATATTAGTACGGTAATCGTATCAGATAATGCTGAATTCTTTGAGAATATTTATCCGTATAAAAGAAATGTGAGTTGTCTTGTGAAATATCTAAGTGACTTCGGGAAGAAGAAAAGGAAAGTACACCTAATGAGGTGAATGCAAGACGTAGTAAACGTCAAAAGACAACTACTTCCTTTGGACCAGATTTTCTGACATTCTTGTTAGAAAGTGAGCCTCAAACATTTAAAGAAGCAATGTTAGAAGGAGGTAGTCAATAGTGAGATAGAATCCATATTAAGTAATCATACTTGGGAATTGGTTGATCTTCCTCCAGGAAATAAACCTTTGGGTTCCAAATGGATTTTCAAGAGATGGTACTATTGACAAATATAAGGCAAGATTGATTAAGGATTAAGACAACGAGAATGTCTTGATTACTTTGACACATGCTCACTGGTAACGAGAATTACATCTATTCGGATGATAATAGCGTTAGCCACCGGGTATAGCCTTGAAATCCATCAAATGGACGTAAAGTCAACCTTCTTAAATGGATATTTGGAGGAAGAAATTTATATGGAACAACCTGAAGGGTTCGTGGTTCCCGAAAAAAAAAGAAGGTGTGTTGACTTGTTAAGTCACTTTACAGACTAAGACAAACACCCAAACAATGACATGCGAGATTTGACCAAATAAAATTGTCAAATGGTTTTAAAAATTAATGAGTGTAAACAAATGTGTTTACATTAAGAATACTTCAAGTCATATAGTCATTATTTGATTATATGTAGATGATATGTTGATGAGATATTTAAAATGTGGGGGCTTTTAGCTTATGCATGACAAAAGCCAATGTTAGACGTAATGTCTAAATGATATAATTTTTTGAACCCCATTGATATAGTAGTTGGTAAATTCATCAGCTGTTTAGTCTTAATGAAGACTAGTTGATGAAACTACTAATTCGGAAGTTGGTCACGTGCCTTTCTCGAAAGATCATTTTCTTTATTGAAAATTTATGTTGTTTAGTTCTTTTATGAAATGATGTCACTTTGAAAGTTGTGACTTTTCATAGAAAGATACGTTTATACGTTTTTGTATGGACATGATCGTTAATGAACAAATATATTAATACGTTGATCTATAATGAGGTGAACCAACCGATGAACATGACCAAAATCCATTCCAAGTTGGATGTTTTCATGAAAGAAGGTGTTATAATTTGCATATCATATAGACGTATGAATAAATAGCATACAAATGCTTGAAAATGGCGGAATGATTGCGAAATGTGTTATATATTAAAAGGTTGTGGGCACATATGATGCCAATCATTCCAGCTGTTGTTATAATTACTACATTAAGTGCAGTCAATAATCTGATATGCAATCGAAAATCGAGACGTATTAGTCTACAACATAAGAAAGTTTGCATTTGAACTTTCATGACAATGAAACGAGTTTTGAAGTATTTGAAATATACTCCAAATTATGCTTTGCACTACAATAAGTATCCCGCGATAATATAGGGCTATAGTAATGCAAATTAGATCACCGGTTCAACCGATTCTAAACAGTCGGTGGAGGAGCGATGTCTTGAAAATCGTCCAAATAAATGTGTATTGACCACTCTACAGTGGAGGCTGAGTTTATACCCTTAGACAAGGCTGGTGAAGAAGCTGAATGGCTCCGAAATTTCTTGGAAGATATTCCATTTTGGCCCAAACTTTTGGCACCTATATGTATACATTGTGATAGTCAAGCGACAATAGGCAGGGCAGGGAGCATTATGTATAACGGAAAATCTCGCCACGTTCGACGGAGACACAATACCATTAGACAACTACTCTCTAGTGGTGTTATCATGATTGACTACGTAAAGTCAAGAGATAACGTGTCGGATCCACTTACAAAAGGCCTATCTAGAGAGGCAGTTGAAAGATCATCGAAGGGAATGGGGCTAAGGCCTAGGACAAGTCATCATGGCGGTAACTCTACCTAGCAAACTGGAGATCCCAAGAGCTAGGTCCAAAGAGATCAAACAAAGTTATGAATGACGGTTCAACATTGTCAAATAACTCAACCCATTCTCGTGATTAAGACAATGTTCAGAAATCAAGGTAAAGCATTAAGGCTTTTTGATGAGTCAATAAAGCTTAAAGCTTTTTAATGATTTTCTAAGTTTGGCAGGATATGACCAGATAGTGTGTCTATAGGATTACACGTTTAGAAATCACCTATGTGAGTGTAAACTGTAAGCCGCTTTAAGGGGAATGAAAGTAAAGGCCCATTCCCTAAGCACTCATGAAACCAGGCGGTATTCATGGCTGAAACGAACACAACCGTGAGAACCAAAGACGGTTAAGGGTTAATTGTGTGACTTATGGTTGTCTAGGTATACACCAAAGTTCGACGGTTCAAAGATATCAAATCTACCGATTGACCGAGTATATCCGACATAAGTTCACTATGGAAAGTTCAAAGGGAAACCTACTTATCCAGATGCGATTAATCTTTATTTGTGAATCACACAGTATTTTCATGCATGTTTTTCCTCCTATGACCATTCCCTATTCATGTGGGGGATTGTTGCGTTTTTATTAAGGGGTGTGAATGGAAAATGGAAGAGGCACCTTTTAGATTGCACCTCTCCATATCACCCTTCCTTTGTCTGTAAATTTAGAGGATTGGCCTCATTTTTCAGACGTGAAATCAGACATGAAAAATCTAAAATCTTTTCCCCTCTTTTCTACATTGTTGCATTATTTTCTAAATAAACATAAGTGTCAAGTGTGATTTGCTCCGTTTGTTGAGTTTGCTGAAGTTCTGTGATTTGAAGTGCCGCTATCACAGAATAGTTATTCCGTTCTATCCTGGAGGAATTAATCCGTATACCTTGGGCAACAGTGAGGGGATTAAATTCCTTAAGGACACACTGTGCATTCAGTGGGCTCGGAATTATTTTACGTTTTGTTTATTGAACTAACGTTTGTTTACTTTTCTGAATTTGAACACAGTAATACCAACACCTAGTTACTACAAATGTACAATTCTTACATCATATTAACAAAGCCGCTCAATATTTCGTTACTTCTAATTGTGTTTGCACAAAACTTATAAAAGTTCTACACGTTGTAATATCGTTAAAAGATTCACTTGAGGTCTAAAATATTATTAATATTTCACTAAATCTCCTTAACTTTTAATTGTTAAAAAACAATAACCGCTCCATATTTTGAATGAGATCCATAAACTCCCTTGAAAACATTTTTCAATGAGTTTAATTAGAATTTAATACTAAGAAAAAAGAGTGTTGTGCTGTCATCTTTTTTAATAATTGCAAGGGTTGTTTTCATTAACAAGGATAGTGCTTTGCATAGACTGTCCGATCGAAGAGCTTACTGGCCAAAGCACGAAAAAAATGATGTTTGAGGAGGTTATCGGTCTTATTTAAAATGTGGAGGCGGTTTTGTTTTTCAACTGTTAAAAGTTAAGGGGGGTTAAGTGAAATTTACTTAAAATATTATTTTAATAGCATAAATTTCTTTCGAACAACATCTGGTGATTTTACATGGATTCTACAACAACAACAACGACGACGATCCAGTATACGCAGACCTTACCCCTTCCCCGAAGAAGTAGATAGGCTGTTTCTGAAAGACCATCGGCTCAAGAAGACGAAAAGAGACAATATCAGTACCACCAATAGAAAACATAGGAAAAATAACAACATGAAAATGAGAAAGTAGATGTAAAGGAAAAAAATAGACAGTATATAGACCCGGCGCTTTGGAAAAACGAAATAGTAGTAAGACACAACATTGCCACTATATTGACTTCGACAGAAACCCTACCAGACTAGCCTCACAAAGGGACGAAGTAAGGAAAGACTCAACTATATGTCCTAACCTACAACCCTAATACTCGACCTCCATAGCTTCCTATCAAGGGCCACGTCCTCGAAAATATGAAGCTTCGCCATGTCCTGCCTGATCACCTCTCCCCAATACTTCTTAGACCGTCCTCTACCTCTTCACGTGCCCTCCAAAACCATCCGCTCACACCTCCTTACCGGAGCATTTGGGGTTCTCCTTTGTACGTGTCCGAACCATCTGAGCCTCGCTTCCCGCATCTTGTAATCAATGGGAGTCACGCCCACCTTCTCCGAATATCTTCATTCCTAATCTTATCCATCCTAGTGTGCCCACACATCCACCTCAACATCCTCATTTTTGTTACTTTCATCTTCTGGATATGTGAGTTCTTAACAGGCCAACACTCAGCCTCATACATCATGGCCGGTCTAACCACCGCTTTGTAAAACTTACCTTTGAGTATCGGTGGCACTCTCTTGTCACACAGGACTCCAGATGCTAAGCTCCACTTCATCCACCCCACCCCAATACGGTGTGTGACATCTTCGTCGATCTCCCCTCCCCATGGATAACCGACCCAAGGTACTTGAAATTGTAATTTACATGATTCTAGTGGAACTATATATATATATATATATTCAGTTTTTTAATTTTTTAAAAATGGATTCTAGTGAAATTAAATATGACTTTAGTTCTTTTTTTGTTCTTCTTAATTTTTTTTAACTCGAGTTTTAGTACTAGATCAACAAAGAAACTATCTCATGCACTACGTACACTATGTTACATAGGATTTACAAAAAATGCAAATCATAGAGAACTAATCAAATCATTTCACACATAATATCAATATTTCCTTCGTAATTACTCGATGATTTGAAAAACCTAGAACTTACTAATATTGTCTTTTCATTGGAAAACCATTATTGAAAAAGAAAGACGGGGTAATTAGCTAATTAGAAACCCTTAGTTTATGTCACTATCTTTTCTATGTACGTCTTGGGGAGTATTAATTAATAGATTTGAAATTTAGCTAGCAATTTGGGATACTGAAGATTGAATATAAAGCATGTAATTGGAACAAACATTGTAATGTCCCCACGAGACGAATGAAGTCCCAAAAATGTGAGAATCCGAGGCATGATATGATTTGCTTTTATGCCGAATATAATATTTTTGCCGTAAAATGCCCACATTTATTGGTCCTTTATCATTCCACTTGTATGGTAAAAGAAGGCAAAAATCTTCTATTTTATTTCTCCAAGTTTGGAAATTGAATCATTGCTAGAAGTAGGTCGCACATAAAAATCTTCACAATTTATATTGTTAAAATTATATGCTAAGTTGAGTTTTTGGATGATTAAGTGTTCACAATAATAATATGTCTGGCCAAATTTCTGGGAAGCCAAAAGTGCTTATTTTTTTTCTTTTTATTTTTTGAAATGCTTAATTTTAAGAGTAAAGTGCTTATCTTTTTATTTTTATTTAAAAGTCTTCCTTCTTGTTTTGTTCGTTTTCAATTTGACTTTATGTTTTTACGAATTGTATAATGCGGAAAAGGTGTTACACGTTTGGAGAACGTTATTAAAATCAATTAAGAATCTTCAAATTAAGCTCATTATATTGAAAATGGATGGTTCAACCTCTTTTTAATGGTAGGAATCGGCTGTTCATTCCATTATTTCTTTTTATTTTCTTTTCTTTGTTTACCTCGAAAATACGAGTAACAATTAAATTTGATTTGTGGTTTTAAAGATATGTGATTAACTTCAATACAATTAATAATCAAGAAATATGAAGTAGAAATGAAAGAAATAAGTGAATCAAACCAATGTTACTCAGCAGTGGGGACCTCGAGATGGACTAAGAGCAATAAAGTAAGAACAATAAATGTAAAGGATAGTAAGGGACAATTCTGATGAACAGTAAGAGAAAAGTAGGGTAGTATATTCTTGCCAATGATGAGATGATGTTACAAATGATTAGGGTCCCCTTTAAATAATAGGGAAACCCTAAATAAGGTATTTTTCTATTTATAGTAAGATATTCTTGATACAGCTGTCTAACCGCCTAGTACGGAATCGTACAATCCTATTCCGGGATTTGCGCCATGATCTTGGAGACGTGGCGGGGATCTAGCTCAATCTGTTACAAATCCATAACGGTACTATTTCAGGGTCGAGCATACTTGGCCTCGGTATGCATCATGCTCAGTCCTCGACCTTGGGTCTGGTCCCTCGAACTCGAACTCGAACTCGATCTTACCTGAACTCGGGCTTTGGGCGATCTCTCGAGCCTACTGATCGAAGGCATACGATCTCGACCGTATACAGATAGTCCCCGCGTTTCTTAGTGTAAGACGATAAGAAACGATTTTGACCTCGATTCCCTGGAGTCTATAGTGATGATGTCATTCCCGTGATGTAGGCGCTCGAAGTGACTGAAATGTCCCGTCGGTCCGCTTCCCCAAAACATTAAATGCACGTCAGTACTGGTCGGTCACTAGTGCCGCCGAACCGTCGTCGCCCTTCTATAAATATGAGGCTACTCCTTTGAATAAAGAACTTAACTCTTTCATCACATATTTCCCTTCTTCATCTTTTTCTCAAATCATTTGCTTCCACCGCCCCTTATGCGCCGAAAAATGCCAAGTTCTCGTAAAAACACCACGTTCTGCTGCCGTCCGTATTTTTCGGCTTAGAATCATGGATAAAACTTCCAAATCGGTTCTCAAAAAAGATAAAGCGTCGTCTTCTTCTACATCCCGGCCGGCCAAACCGGTGGTGTAGCCGACTCTTGAAGAAATCACCCCCTGCCCTTGCGTGATTAAGAAGGACTTCAATATAGAAAATCTCCCGGATATCCCTGGCCGATGCGAACATGTATCCCGATATATTTGTTCGATATCGAAAAAGTACATCAAAGCCATGAAGGGGGACCGCGTCCGGGGAGACGAGGTCCTGATTCAGATCCCGAGCCCCGAGAAAAGCATCACTACCCACGTGGAGGGGTTTTTAAGTGTTTACACTTACCCCTTCACACTAGGTCCCCTCGATCCGGTAGTGATTGACTTTTGCAAAACATACGAGATCACCCTCGGCCAGATTTACCCCTCCTTTTGGCACATCGTGATCATGCTGTGTTAATTTTCTGAAAAGGCCGAGGGGTTGGAATTCACCCTCAACCATCTCATACGACTGTATCGACCACAACTATTTCGGGGGCTCATCAAGCTGCAACGTCGAACAAAGAAAGCCTTCTTTGCTAGCAACGACGAGGACAAAGATCGAGGCTGGATGAGCCGGTTCATCAGAGTAAGGACTTCGGATGTTATCCCCAGGGATAAAATGCCGTTCCCGGAGAAATGGAACTTTAATCGTAAGTGGAGTTCTTCTTCCCAATATCTATCCATATTCAGCTTTCGCATCTTATAATACCTTTACCCTTTCTGCAGCCACTGCTTGGACGCCCCACGCGGTCCTCGACCTCGATGACTGGGTCCGAAAGTTAGCTGCCACCTCCACCTATGATGAGTGCAAATGGCGTGAATTATCAAGGGGCAAATGGGAGGCCAAACATCATGGTAAATTCTCTTCCCAAGTTTCAGATAATTTTTCATTTGTTGGTGGCGTCAACTTATTCGCGTTTATTTGTGCAGGCATCGGAGATGTATCTGAAATGAGGCCAGCCCCACCCAGGGAAAAGACTGCGTCCTCGATCCCGAAATTGGGGAAGGATAGTAAAAGAAAGAGGGTTTCAAAGTCTGAAGATTCACAGGACGAGTGGACTCCTACTCGAAAGTCGAGGAGGAAACTTGTACATGTGGATTTAGACTCTGACGCTCAATGTCTAGAGGATGAAGAGAACGAGGGTGAAGAAACGACATTGATACCCCGAACTAGGAAACAAGTCGAGGCCGCCAAGTCCACCGAACCTAATACCTTGCATCCCGAAGAAGGGACTCCGAAGAAGGACTTGGGAAAGGCCCTCGAGTCCCCCGAGATTGAGATCGTACCTCCTCCCTTAACAAATACGCCAGAGGGGACAAGTGCTGAGAGGGCCAAAGCTAATCAGAGCGCCCCGAGTGAGGAGCTCGGGGCCGTGACAATGGGTCATTTACCTTCTCTACCAGCCTACTCCGAGGAGACAATAAAGGATGCTCAGGCTCTGCGAGCACCTGACCCAAGCAAAGTCCTCAAAGAGGACCCTTTCCGGGTCTGTTTCGCTGGGGTTGACGGTGTTGTCGACCTTAATGATGCATCTACTATCTTCGAAAAGGCTCAACGTCTCCTCTCTCAGGTAAACACTAACTTTCATTATTGTAACTTTTTCTTTTCTTCTTTTCCTTTGACTAACGCATCTTTATTTCATGTGTAGGCCATCATCAAGTTTAGAGCTTAGCTGAGCCAGTGTGAGGCCGAGCTCAGAAAGGTTTCAGGCGAAGTGAAGGCCCTGAGGCTCCTCTGTGGCCAAAAGGACGAGGAACTTAAGGAACTTGGGGACGAATTTGCCAAAGCTCGAAAAAATGAGACTCAGCTAGATGAGCAGGTAACTGTGATTTTAACAGAGTATGGTCATCTTGGCCCTACTTCGGAGGCTAACACTTCGATGTCTCAGCTGCATTAGAAGTTGGAAGTGACCGGGCAGCTCCGGGGTGAGGTTAATCAAGTTAAGGCTGACTGCCATCGATGGAAAGAGAACATGGATCAGCTCGTTGCCGATAAGGAAGCTGTTACAGCTCAACTAGCCTCGGCTGAAACTCAACTCCGAGTTATTAAAGTGAAGGGTCTGGCTCAGGCCAAGAAAATTGAGGAGTTAGAGGCAGAGCTTGCTAGAGCCTGGGCCGAAGCTGTACAGGCCAAAGCCGAAGTTGAGAAGACGAAGGTCGTGGCTGGCAAGATTATCGCCGTATATTTGAAGGATGCCGCGGCAGTCCAAGCTGAGTTGAGGGAGGCCTCCGACCGGGAAAAATGGAGTAACGATTTGGCCAAGTGCCAATCCCGGAGAGAGACTCTCGAAGAGATGCACGCCCGAGGATTTGACCTTACCGAAGAGATAGCCCAAGCAAAGGTGATGGAAACCGATGCCCAGTTTCTTGTTTCTTCTGATGACGAAGACGCTCCAAGTGGCTCCGAGGGCGGGGAAGGTGAAGAAGAAACCCTCAAGGAGGAGGTGGTTCCTAAAGATGAAGCTCCCGAGGGTGATGTTCCTGAGGATGTTGCTTCTGGGGGTGTAGCCCCGAGATAGATTCGGTTCATTTTCGTTTCATTTCTTTTATGTAAGGGCCCCTCGTGGGCGTTGTAAATATATTTTGTAAATCATCTCTTGTGAATATAAAGGACCTTTTTGCTTTACCTCCAATTTGTTGAATTCCGTTTCGTCTTCACCTGCGAATTTTTTTATTGTATAACTCTAATGACCATTCCGAGTACTGGACTCAGCATATAACAAACCCTTAGGTTTTTTATTGATCAATATAATACCTCTTAAGGTCTTAGGTAATCCTCGATCTAAGCTTAAATTTTGATGCGATCTCGGAACAATGGGACTCTTGAGTCCGAGTTGAGTGAGAATGTGATCTCAGACTCTATATGTTTTGTCCTTTAAGCATTTTTAAGCTGGCCTTTAGTCTCATATATATCGGCCCTTAGGCTCTTTAAGCTGGCCCTTAGGATCTTATATATCGGCCCTTAGGCTCTTTAAGCTGTCCCTTAGGCTCTTATATATCGGCCCTTAGGCTCTTTAAGTTGGGCCAATTCGGCCTCTAGAGTGGCTATATAATTTTTTCCTCTTTTCGGCTAAAAGACTTAGTGAAAATTTGATTATGCCTTAGCATGAATTTTTTGTACCCATTGGGTTTTTCGAAGGTTCGACAAATCGGAACCTTATTAGTAATTAGTTTGTGTAAACATAATTGAATACCTCTTAAGGTTTTTCCGAAGGCTGATGTTATCGAAGCCTTTAAATTATTCGAGGGCTGAATTTATCGAAGCCCTTTATATTTTGCTTTTGTCGAGGGTAGCCTGATTTAACCAGCTTTTTCAAAGTGTTTGAAGGCCTTTAATTTTTGGCGGAAGTCGGACCTCTCCGAGCCGCGTTATTTTGGCGGTAGCCTTTTTATATGACCGTAGTCTTTAATATGGTCGTAGCCTTCGGGTATGTCACTTGGACTTGTTTTCCGGTAACCTTTCGAACTTATTCGAAAAGTAAGTCCCCGAGTATATTAGCCTTGGCCTTTGTTTCGGGGAGATGCCTCTTTGAGGTCTTATGAGTCCGAGTTTTCGATGACTTCGGATACGCTGACTGTCGATGATAGTCCCCGAGTGTCTCGGGTGCATTCGTTCTTTAGCTCTTGAGCCATTTCCCGTAGGATTATAAGTGTAGAGCTCGTATAATAGTAGAGTTCTTTAAGACACAAAGTGTTTTTGATATAAACAGAATGCTTCTTCAAATAATTGATACATGTGTACATATTTTGCCGTCGAGGCTCGACTATTCTATATGGGCAGGGTTCATCTGACCGTTTGGCCCATTACAAAGTTTTGCTATCGAGGCCCTCTTAGGTGTGAAGTATTTTCCTCGAAAATATGATCTCCAAGGGTGATGCCCCCCAGTATTCGACGTTGATTGAAATGAAGCCTTGGATACTGTTGAGTTCTCCTTAGGTAGCATATAATTGTTGCCTCGTTAAGAACCTTGCCGGTAAAACCCATTTGGGACAAAATCCGGTCTAAGGGAAAAAGAGTGCAATGCATGCTTTAAGACCTAAGGCCTTCGTGTAAAAAGGGGTTTCTTGGATAGCTTCGATCGGAAACCTGCACTGAGTTAGCTTTAAACTCAAATGGACAAAAGGATAGAGTCATACCTTAGCAGTAGTATCGTTTGAGTAATGATACGTTCCAACTGTTTAGTAGTTGTTCACCTTCCATTGTGCTAAGCTTGTAAGATCCTTTACCGACAACTCCGAGGACTCGGTATAGTCCTTCCCAATTCGGGCTCAGTTTCCCCTCATTCGAGTCTCGAGTATTGAGGGTGACTTTCCGTAGAACAAAGTCCCCGATTCTGAAATGTCGAAGATTGGTCCTTCTATTGTAATACCTTTCGATCCTTTGCTTCTGCGCAGCCATCCGAACGAGTGGTGCTTCTCGTTTTTCGTCTAATTCGAGACTGGCATTCATAGCCTCGTGATTTGAATCCTCCGATGCATGTCAAAACCTGGCGCTGGGTTATTCGACCTCGACAGGGATAAGGGCCTCGGAGACTATGCCAAGGAAAACGGGGTAGCCCCAGTGCTAGACTTGGATGTTGTTCGATATGCCCAAAGAACCTCGGGTAAGACTTCTCTCCATTTCCCTTTTGCATCGTCCAACTTTTCTTCAAGTTTTGAATGATAGCTTTATTCATTGACTCGGCCTGTCAATTTCCAGTTGGGTGGTATGGTATTGATAAGATCCTCTTTATTTTGTATGCTTTGAGGAACTCCGTCACCTTGCTGCCGATGAATTGTTTTCCATTGTCACATACAATCTCGGCAGGTATCCCGAACCGGCATATGATGTGGTCCCAGATGAAGTCAATAACTTCTTTTTCTATGACCTTCTCGAAGGCCTGTGTTGTTACCCATTTAGAAAAATTGTCAGTCATAAACAAAATAAACTTAGCTTTACCTGGGGCCGTTGGTAGGGATCCGACTATGTTCATTTCATGAAAGGCCACAGGGATAGAACTGAATGGAGTTGTTCTCCGGGCTGATTTTGGTGCAAATCGTTGGCACTTATCACATTTTTTGACAAATTCCTTAGTATCTTTTTCCATGCTATCCCAGTAATACCCTGCTCTAATAACTTTGCGAATCAAAGACTCGGCGCCGGAGTGATTCCCACAAGTGCCTTCGTGGATTTCTCGTAGAACATAATCGGCGTCCCTTGGCCCCAAACATACCGCCAACGACCCATCGAATGTTCTCCGGTACAATGTTCCATCTTCATCTAGTGCAAACCTAGTAGCCTTGGTTCGTATGGCCCTCGATTCTTTGTTATCCAATGGGATTTTCCCACTCTTCAAATAGTCGATATACTTATTCCTCCAGTCCCACATCAAACTTGTTGAATTTATCTCGGCATGACCCTCTTTTACCACAGACCTCGACAACTGGACGACAGTCCCCGGGACGATGTCATCTTCTTCGACCGAGGATCCCAGATTTGCAAGTGCATCGGCCTCGCTGTTTTGTTCTCAAGGCACATGATCCAGAGTCCACTCCTTGAAGCGGTGCAACGTTACCTGCAGCTTATCCAAGTACCGTTGCATTCTATCCTCTCGAACTTCAAAACTTTTGTTTACTTGGTTTACCACCAATAGAGAGTCGCACTTGGCTTCGATGACTTCAAACCCCAAGCTCTTAGCTAGCTCGAGACCTGCAATCATAGCCTCATATTCGGCCTCATTGTTAGTCAATCTAGAAGTTTTGATAGATTGTCTAATGGTATCACCATTGGGCGGTTTCAAGACAATGCCAAGCCCGGACCCTTTCACATTCGAGGCACCGTCCGTAAAAAGGGTCCATACCCCCGATTATGTACCCAAACTTAGTAGGAGTTCTTTCTCTACTTTGGGTACGAGGTTCGGCATAAAATCAGCCATGAAGTCGGCTAAGATTTGAGACTTGATGGCGGTACGGGGTTGATATTCGATATCGTACCCGCTAAGTTTTACGGCCCATTTGGCCAGTCGGCCCGACAGCTCGGGCTTATGCAAAACATTTTGAAGGGGATAAGTGGTCAGTACATATGAGATGACATTGAAAATATGGCTTTAGCTTTCTAGAAGCGCTTATCAATGCAAGTGCTAATTTTTGTAAGTGAGGGTATCTAGTTTCAGCATCTCCTAGAGTTCGGCTTACATAATAAATAGGGAATTGCGTACCTTGCTCTTCTCGAACTAGTACCCTGCTTACCGCTATCTCGGACACTGCTAAATATAGGTAAAGTTTTTCATCTACCTTTGGGGTATGAAGCAAAGGCGGGATCGATAAGTATTGTTTTAGTTCCTCCAAGGCTCGTTGGCATTTCAGGGTCCATGCAAAATCCTTATTATTTTTGAGCAAGGAAAAAAAATGTTGACTTCGATCTGATGACCTCGAAATGAATCGACCCAAAGCAGTTATTCGCCCTGTTAGCCTTTGCACCGCCTTCACGCTATCCACTATTGTGATATCCTCGATGGCCTTGATCTTATCGGGGTTAATCTCGATACCCTGATTCAACACCATGAAGCCGAGGAACTTACCCGAGCCGACTCCGAAGGCACATTTCTCCGGGTTAAGCTTCATGTTGTATTTCCTCAGGATTTCGAATGTCTCCTGCAAATGAGCTAAATGGTCCTCTGCGCGCAGGGACTTAACCAACATATCATCAATATATACTTCCATTGTTTTACCTATTTGTTCTTCGAACATTTTGTTGACTAGGCGTTGGTTTGTAGCTCATGCATTTTTTAGCCCGAAGGGCATTATGTTGTAACAATAAGTTCCAAATTTAGTAATTAACGAAGTCTTTTCCTGGTCCCTCGAGTTCATCTGAATCTGATTGTCCCGGAGTAGGCATCGTGAAAAGTTAGAATCTCGTGGGCGGCCGTGGCATCGATCATACGATCGATGTTGGGCAGTGGGAAAGAATCTTTCGGACATGCTTTGTTTAAGTCCTTATAGTCTACTCACATTCTAAGTTTATTTCCTTTTTAGGATGTACAACTACATTGTCTAACCACTCGGGTATTTTACCTCCTGAATAGACCCTATTTTGAGAAGTTTGGTTACCTCGTCCTTTATGAACGCATGTTTTACCTTGGACTGGGGCCTCCTTTTTTGCTTCACCAATTTGAATCTGAGGTCGGTGCTTAGCCGATGTGTGGTGATTTCTGGTGGAATCCCTGTCATATCTAGATGGGACCAAGCAAAGCAATCCATATTATCAATAAGAAATTGAATGAGTTTTTTCCTGAGTTCGGGGGTTAATCCCGTTCCCAGATATACCTTTCTCTCGAGCATGTATTCGATCAGTATGACCTGCTCCAGCTCCTCGACAATCGACTTGGTTGCATCGAACTCTTCGGGAGCGACGAAGGTTCGAGGAGTAAGGAAATCCTCTTCTTTGTCCTCGATTACCCGTTGCTCCGATTCCGTCGAAGTTGGGGACGGTGATTGCTATTTAGCTGCCTGCTTACCTTTGATGCCCGATTTCTCCGAGGTCGAAGGCTCTGGTATCGGCACCACCTCCTCAACTGCAAACATCGCCTTTGCAGCATGTTGCTCCCCGTAGACCGTTTTCACTCCATCCTCCGTTGGGAACTTCATCATCTAATGAAAAGTTGAAGGTACTGCCCTCATGTTGTGTATCCATGGTCTCCCGAGGAGCGCGTTGTACCTCATGGCACCTTCGATGACATGGAATTTAGTATCTTGTATGGTCCCGGCTACGTTTACTGGCAAGATAATTTCCCCCTTTGTTGTTTCGCTTGCCATGTTGAAGCCATTCAGGACCCGGGACGCAGGTACAATCTAATCCTGTAGGCCAAGCTGCTCTACGACCCTCGTCTGATTATGTTTGCTGAGCTACCTGGATCCACGAGAACACGTTTAACTTGAATTTTATTTAAAAGGATAGAGATTACCAGGGCGTCGTTGTGTGGCTGAGATATGCCCTCTGCTTCCTCATCGTAGAATGATAAGGCGTCCTTAGGTACGTAGCTCCGAGTATGTTTTTCTCTTGTGATCGACACCTTGGTGCGTTTGAACACTGGTCCTTGCGGGACATCGGCGCCGCCAACGATCATGTGGATTACATGTTGTGGTTCTTCTTGTTCATTTTTTCTCGCATCTCTCTCCCTAAAGTGATTCTCGGCTCGATCGCTTAGAAATTCTCGAAGATGGCCCTTGTTGAACAATCGAGCCAGTTCTTCCCTTAGCTGCCTGCAATCTTCTATTTTATGACCATGTGTGCCATGATACTTACACATTAAATTTGGATTCCTCTGAGAAGGATCTGTTTGGATTGGCCTGGGCCACCTGGTATCTTTGATTCTTCCAATAGCTGACACGATCCCTAATGCGTCCACACTGAAATTATACTCTGACAATCGAGGTGCCTCCACGGGATCGGTGTGTTTATCGAACCCATTTTTACTCATAAGTCCCCGAGAGTTCTATCCTCGTTCATTTCTCCGATCATTTCGAGGAGCGTTACGGCCTGAACCATTGTTTCTCCGATCAACATACGACTGATACCAATCTTTGGTTAACCTCGATTCCCTATTTGTATCCCTCGGGGGTCTGGATGCCGATGTGTTAGGATGAACTGAACTCGAGGGAGATCCCAACTGGTCATCCTCGACCCTGATTTTGATTGATAACGGTTGTGCACATCTGACCACGTCACAGCCGGATACTCGATTATGTTCTGCTTTAACTGTCGAGATGCAATTGAGCTCCTTTCATTCAAACCCTGCATAAAAGCTTGTACTGCCCAGTCATCTGAGACTGGTGGTAACTCCATTCGCTCCATCTGGAACCTGGACACGAACTCCCTCAACATCTCGTTGTTCCTTTGTTTTATCTTGAAGACATCCGATTTTCTCGTGGCCACCTTTATGGCCCCGGCGTGCGCTTTCACGAAGGTGTCTGCTAATATGGCAAATGAGTCAATATAGTTTGGAGGTAAGTTGTGATACCAAATTATAGCTCCTTTCGACAATGTTTCTCCAAACTTTTTCAATAAGATTGATTCGATCTCATCGTCATTCAAGTCATTTCCTTTTATCCCGCAGATGTATGAAGTAATATGCTCATTAGGGTCGGTTGTACCGTTATGTTTGGGTATATCGGGCGTGCGGAACTTCTTAGGAATAGGCATCGGAGCCGCGCTCTGAGGGAATGGTTTTTGTACGAATTTTTGGCATCTAATCCTTTCAAAACTGGAGGAGCCCCTGGTATTTGGTCAACACGGGAGTTATAAGTTTCCACCTTTTTGTCATTGTCTCCAATCTTCTTCTCTCCGGACTCGATCCTCTTGGTAAGCTCTTCGAGCATCCTCATAATGGTAGGGTCAGTCCCTGAGTCATTTCCATTTGACCTCTCTGGCGCTGGCTCAGCACGTCGAGTATTTTCATGTTCAGCTACACTCGGAGTCTTATTTTGACTTTGAAGTTGAGCAATGGCGATCTGTTGAGCTTGCAGCATCTCGAATATTACTTGGAGGCTGATTCCCCCATCACCCACTCCTTGTGTTCCTTGGCCACCAGGTCGGGCTTCCCTGCGTACACTCCCTCCGGGGTCTGTGCCTAAATTTGCGTTTAGAGAAATGTGTGAACTAACATCAACTGGTTCCATGTTTGGCACTTCCCCGGGGTTTATCGGTGGTACATCGACCCCTATATTATTGTTTTTACCAAGACCTTCGTTGTCATGAACATGTGCATTTTGTGAGCTAGACATATTTCAGCCTGAGAATCAAAAATTCTTGACAAGAAAAAGTGTAAAAATAACGTGTGTAATGAGAATCAGTAAAGAAACAATCACTATTATCTTTAGCCCCACGGTGGGCGCCAAACTGTTTGCCTCGAAAGTACGAGTAACAATTAAATTTGATTTGTGGTTTTAAAGATATGTGATTAACTTCAATACCAATTAATAATAAAAAAAATATGAAGTAGAAATGAAAGAAATAAGTGAATCAAACCTATGTTACTCAGCAGTGGTGACCTCGAGCTTAGTGACCTCGAGATGGACTAAGAGCAATAAAATAAGAACAATAAATGTAAAGGACAGTAAGGGACAATTCTGATGAAGAGCAAGAGAAAAGTAGGGCTTGCCAATGATAAGATGATGTTACAAATGATTGGGGTCCCCTTTATATAATAGGGGAACCCTAAATAATGTATATTTCTATTTACAATAAGGAATATTCTTGATACAGCCGTCTAACCGCCTAGTACGGAATCGTACAATCCTATTACGGGATTTGCCCCATGATCTTGGAAACGTGGCAGGAATCTAGCTCAATCTGTTACAAATCCATAACGGTACTATTTCGGGGTCGAGCATACTTAGCCTCGATATGCATCGTGCTCTGTCCTCGACCTTGGGTTTGGTCCCTCAAACTCAAACTCGATCTTACCTGAACTCGGGCTTTGGGCGATCTCTAGAGCCTACAGATCGAAGGCATACAATCTCGACCGTATACAATCTTGTTAGTTAGTTTTCCACGTTCCAAATTAAGAAAAAAAGCTAATCAAATAATCCAAATCATTATATTTGTTTTTCTTGATTTATTTGGGTTGGGTGGGAGTGGGACCATAAGGCCAGTACAAATGATTTTCTTCTTGGTGGACACAGATGGGGTCAGTTTGGTTCACACTAGATTTCATTGTTTATATTTTTTGTATTTGTTCGTTGTGAAAAAAATTCCCTACCACAGTTGTATAAACAGAAAATTTGAGAACAGAACAAAAACCTAGGATCATCTTTTTCTGAGTAAATATTATAATTGGATTCTCACTTTCTTGTTTTGATGAAGTAAATAATCAATGTAAGGTAATAAATATCAATTTGTGCTGGACTGAGAATGAGACACACAAAGAATTAAGGGCTTTTATTCAAAAATTATAATATTAAAAATTATTAAAAAGGATAAAAATTTGAGAAATCTAGTTGAATGACCTTGTGAGTGCTATAGAAATAATTAAGTAAATTTTTCGCTACAAATAAAAAAAACAAAACTTTATAAATATAATTTTGAATAGCAGAGTAACCATTTGAGTAATGAACTCCATAAAAACGTACTCTGATGAATCAATCAAACATCCTGTTGCTGAGTGTATGACGGCCATAATTTTTTCCATTCTTGTAAATTGTGAGTAGTTTTTACACTATCAGGTTATTTAAATTACCATATGCATAAATGATGCCAGGTGAAATTTCTATCACCAAATTAACTTTTAATATTCAATGCAGAAACAATTATATTCTTCTCGGACTCAATCCTTTTTGACTTTTTCTTTCTCCCTTTATCTTTAATAATGTTTCTTATTATAAACTGAAAGTTCGCGCAAAGTGGCTCCAGTGCAATGCCCAAGGCCAATTCCAGATGGTTGACAATTAGGAAGTAAAGTTATTTTAATGTTCTAAATTACTATTTGAGTTATTATTTAGCAAAACTTAATGTATACATAAAGTGCTTAATCGGTCGACAAACCGCCCTGCATCTTTGATTAGCTCACACTATAATTTTAATAACATTACAAGATCATTGATATCCGTATACAAAATTTGTACAATGTCATAAAAATTGACAACCGAAAGGTGTTGACTGTTGAGTCTAACGTTAGGAAAATAAATAGGTGAAATAAAAATTTACGCTAAGAGGCAGAATTAGAGTCACCTAAAAGGAAATTGAACTATGACATTGTTTTGCAACTAACAGTAACGTCTAACTCTCTGTCAAAACATCCTCTTTTTTATTTTTGGAGATAAAAAGAAATACCGCCTATTAAATTATTTAAATAATATGTCTATAGCCGTACGTAGCTCTTGTAGAATCTATGTATATGCTTTAGAATAAGTAAACAGTGAATCAGTTTGTCTATTTGGTTAAAGATCCCAAAAAAATATTACTATTACTCCACATCATTATGTTGCAAAATCTATACAAATAGCCCTACACGTATTAATAAGCATTATGGGACCGCCAGTTATTGAATGATTAAGAAATTAATGTATGCGACTTAACTTGATACTTATTGGTATTGTTAACAAGTTGCTCGTATACGGTGAACTTGAATTTTCCCAAAAGAGAAGAAAGTTGTTAAAAGGAAAAAATTCACCCAAGTTTAAAGTGCTCATAATAAAAAAAAAATGCTAAAAGAAAATGAGTTTATGACTTTATATTGATACAATGCTACCTCAAATTAGCTATAGTTTTCTTTTTCTCTCTCTTTCTTTCTTTTTGGGAGGTTGGTGATCATTTTTTCTTTAATATATGGTTTTCAAAGTTCAAAAAGAAAAAGTATCACCATAACCTTGCAATTACAATTATTCAATACATGTCTCTCTTTTATTGGAAGCAGCTGGTACGGAGTTATTTAAGAAAGTACTACATCAACCCGTGGATACTGTTGATTAATCTGTGAGATTTCATCTATAAAATCATTACATTTATACTTTAAACTAAGAAAGCATGAGTAATGCAAACGGAGGTTTATATATAAATTAATGATATAAATAAATTATGGAGAAATAGGGTCAACACGAATAAAGAACAAAGAAAAAGGCAAAAAGAAAAGTTCTATTTCAGGACATACTCTGAGTCAACTGCAATTAAACGTAAGGAAGGAAAAAAAAAAAGTAGCTCGATGCACAAAATATTCGATATTCATGCAGAGTAGGGCCGCACCTCAAGAGTGCGGGATATTGTAGGCTTATCCTAATTGTAAATATAAGTGGCTGATGTCACGGCTCGAATCTGTGACCTATAGATCACAAGAGACAACTCGACTGTTGCTCCAAGACACTCCTTCTAAACGGAGGGAAGATATATATCCAAAGCAAATAATATGTCTATATATAATAAGGGGCAAAAATTCTTTACACTTAAGGCAATGTAGTTGCAACAGCCCTAATTCAGTGCACGTTACCATTTCTTGAAGGTTGACTTTCATTCTTTAAGCTTATAGGAATAGCAATATTTGCTGTTGACTCTAGAGCAAACATAGTTGCTTGAACTGAGGTTTTGACTTTTAATTAAAAAATTAATAATTTATAATGTCAAACACCATAAGAACCCCTGAGTCATGTAACTCTGGTTGCTTGCAGGCTTAATGAAATAAAGAAACAATAAAACAAGATTAGCCAAATCTTTTTTGAGAAAATAATAATCAAGAAATGAATCAATTGACCTTGTAATCATATCATTTGACAAAAGAAGTTTGACTTTCAAGACATGTGTTGTGCATATACACCATTTTTGTCTAGGTCAGATACAAAACAATTTTTAAATCAAAACACATGATTCATTTCTTTCAATAACAATTTCATATGTTGAAGGCCCATATAGTTGAAAATCAATGGAAGATCGACGTGTCTGTTACAATGTTAATTTGATAAGTCGATTGCTAATTAATTAGGCTTTAGTTCAAACTTTTCGAGGGGAGTTGATTACAGAATTCACTATCATGTATTTGACAGTAATACACTATTATGTCACATAAGATTAGCCAAATCTTGAGGAGATTCTCTTAAGAAACTGATTATTTAGAGACCACGAGTCCGTTAAGGTTAGTTGAATGAAAGCATGTGTACTGTTACGCGGCGCCTTCCTGAGATTCCTTGGAAGGGCGACGTAAGGCTAAGCAATTGATGTCAGTGCAGTTACTGTCCGCCAACTGGGATCCCCTCCGTACGCTAGACGAGATTGTCAGTGTCGTACGGGAAAACCAATGTCAAGAGCAATTGAGAGAACAGAAATGAGAATTGAGAATGAAAGAAATCTTGATTGCATTAATGAAAGCTATTACAGAAAAGCAACACGGTGTCGAGGGGGAGAGACACCAGTACAGAGAATTATTTGCTTGCTAGAAAGTTTGATTGCTTGATCCCCCCTAATAATGCTTAAAAAAAATAAACCAAAGCTACAAGACTAGACTTGACTAAGCTAGAGAAACATAATGGAAGTACATGAAATAAAACTACTCTATATTTACAATGAAAAGGACTTAGTTTTCTACAAGGCAGAAACATGTCCATTGTCAGCAGCATTGTCTTTGGCATCACGGTCTGCGCGCACGGCATTGTTTGCGCGCGCGACGCTGTTGGCATCTGCCTGCGGCTGGGCGCTGGCGAGGAATATCGGTGGGGCGACAGAGGCACATGCGCGCTTGTCACTTGACGCGGCCAAGACCACGGGACCGTCTGTGGCGCTAGGCATTGGGAGGCTTGCTAGGACGCCACGGGGCGCGCCCAAGGGGTCATGGGGCATGGCTGAAAAGCCGCCCATGACATTCTCCCCCACCTGAGTTGGCGACGTTCTCGGCGCCTTACTTGCAAGATAATCTTCAATTAGGCTCTTGTAGGCTTTGAGGTTTGTTCCCTTCTCCCAAGTATTCTCCTCTGCATCACAGCCCTGCCATTTCACCAAGAACTCTTGGTGATCTTTCCTTGAGGCATGAATCACTCTATCATCAAGGATAGCTTCAACACGCCTTTTTCCGGTTGAATTGGGACCTCGAATACTGGGTATTGTGATTTGGCTCCGTGAAGGATCCTTCGTGTCTTCCCGAAAAGGTTTCAGGAGGCTCACATGGAAGACAGGATGAATTTTCCACCAAGCTGGGGTATCCACCCGGTATGCAACTTTCTCAATGCGCCTTTCAATGGACAAGGGTCCAATGTATTTTTGCAATAGGCGAGGGTCATGGACCCCCGCAAATAAGTACCGCTTTGGGATTTTGACCATCACTTTGTCTCCTACTTGGTATTCAACAAAGCGACGATTTTGATCAGCATGCCTCTTCATCCGCTTTTGAGCTTTGACAAGATAGCTCCGCACTATCTCTAAATTTCGCTTCCACTGTTTTGAAAAGCTAGAAGCTCGAGGAGATTTAGACATGTTTGGTGCATTCACTGTGTGTGGGAGTAGCGGTTGCTGTCCAGTAACAATTTCAAAAGCGCTTTTGTTTGTACTAGAGCTCTTTTGTGAATTGAAACATAATATAGCAGCATCCAGAAACTTCACCCAATTCTTCTGCGATGCGATTACATAGTGGCAGAAATATTCCTCCAACATACCATTGAACCGCTCCGTCTGGCCATCAGATTGCGGATGAAAGCTTGAGCTGTGACTCAATTTTTGCCCAAGGCACTTAAAGAGTTGGGTCCAAAAGTTGCTAGTGAAGCGTGAGTCGCGATCACTAACAATGTCTTTGGGCAGGCCCCAATATTTGATGACATGAGAGAAGAAGAGTCGAGCTATATCTTCTGCTGATATATATTGCGGGGCTGCAATAAAGGTAGCATACTTGGAAAACCGATCCACCACAACCAAGATAGTTGTGAGATCTCCTACCTTGGGCAATCTGGTGATGAAATCCAGGGAAACGCTTTCCCAAGGTCTCTTTGGGACAGCTAGTGTTTCCAAGAGTCCCACTTGTGTCAAGCGGTCCGACTTGTCCTTCTGGCATACTAGACAAGTCTTCACATACTAAGCGACGTCATCGGCCATTTGAGGCCAATAATATGCACGGCGAAGTAATGCCATAGTGCGTTCTTCACCGGGATGGCCGGCCCATAAAGTATCATGACATTCTGCCAGAAGAGTCCTTCGCAGATCTCCTCCTTTAGGAACATAAAGTCGGTTCCCTTTCACTTTCAGAAAACCATCTTCCATGTAGAACTGGCGAGACTGGCCCTGTCCTACCAAATCAACCAAATACTGCGCAGCAGGATCCTTGATGAGTAGATCCTGTATCTGGTCCTTGATGGAGGTGGCTACTTCGCTCCCCCTTAGGGTGGCGAGTAGGCACACCGATGCTAGATCAGCTCTCCAACTGAGCACATCAGCAACATGATTGGTCTTCCCACTTCGGTACTCCAGGTTGAAGTGGAATTCAGCTAGGAGTTCCTGCCACCTGGCCTGTCGACCATTCAGCTTCGGCTGGGTCATGAAATGGCTAACAACTGTGTTGTCTGTCTTGACCACGAATGGGGTCCCAAGCAGATAATGCCTCCAAAGGCGCAAGCAGTGGACGACAGCCAATAATTCTTTCTCATGGGCGGCATAGCGCCGCTCTGCATCCTTCAGCTTCCGACTCTCGTACGCTACAGGATGCCCTTCTTGTAGCAAGACTCCGCCGAGGGCATAGTTGGATGCATCCGTTTGTAACTTGAATGGCTTGGCCAAATCAGGGAGAGCCAAGACGGGGCTACTAGACATAGCCGCTTTTAAGGCGTTGAAGGCCTCCGCTCACCTCGGTCACCAATCCCAGGGTGTGACCTTCTTGAGGAGTTCTGTCAATGGCACTGCAATGAGGGAGTAGTTTTTCATAAATCGCCGGAAGAAGTTGCATAGGCCAAGGAACGCCCTCAAGGCGTGGACATCCTTAGGCGGCGACCAATCTATAATTGCCTGAATCTTCTGTTAGTCCATCTTGACCCGCCCTTCCTCGATGACATGTCCGAGGAAATCAATTTGCTTTTGAGCAAAGGAGCACTTGGATATCTTCGCATATAGTTCATGCTCCCGCAATCGAGCTAGGACCTTCCGCAAGTGCACTAGGTGTTCTTCTAATGTTTGGCTATATACCACAATGTCATCCAAGTAGACCACCACGAATTCGTCAACGTACTCTAGGAAGACTTGGTTTATCAGAGTGCACAATGTAGCTGGGGCGTTAGTCAAGCCGAACGGCATGACCAGGAAGTCATACGACCCATATCTTGTCACATAGGTCGTCTTGTGTTCATCACCCTCTACAATCCGAACTTGCCAATAACCTGTCTTCAGGTATATCTTGGTGAACACCGTCGCACCACCCAGTCTATCGAACAAGTCTGCCATTAGCGGAATAGGGTACTTGTTCTTCACGGTGATTTTGTTAGAGCCCGATAATCCACACAAAGTCGCAGGATGCCATCATGTTTCTTTTGGAATAGAACAGGGGACCCGTATGGGGACTTGGAGGGCACAATGATCCCTGTATCTAGCATTTCCGTCAATTGTCTTCGAAGTTCGGTGAGTTCGGGTTGTGACATTCTGTAGGGCGCGCGGGCGGGTGGCTTCGCGCCCGGCCTCAACTCAATTTCATGGTCCACAGTGCGCCTAGGCGGTAGTCGCTTTGGTATGTGTTGTGGCATGGCATCTTCAAACTCCAGTAGTAGCTCCTTCACGGGTGCAGGAATGGGACCCGAGGAGCGTTCTATATCTTCAATGCAGAGGGTTTCCAGGAACGTAGGTTCATGCCTTTTGACCCCCTTCTTCAACTGCAAGGCCGATATGTTCTCAACGGCCATCTTCATGGGCATGCACGGGATAATGCAGGGCTTGGCCCCATTTGTTCCCATCATCAGTAGCATGTATGCATATGGTATGAGCATGGTGTTGGTTTGCCTTAAGAATTCCAACACAACTATCAACTCGAAGTCATCTATGATCACCACTCGCAGGTTGAATTTTCCTTTGTAAGGGCCAAGCTTCACAGGCACCTCTTTGGCTATTCCACCCACTGGCTGAGGAGGTGAGTTGATAGCCTTAACACGACCTCTACCTTTTCCTACAACTAGACCAAGGCACTCCACCTGAGTCGAGGCTAAGTAGTTGTGGGTAGCACCCGTGTCTATCATCGCCCGAATGGGCTTGCCATTCACCTTCATCTCGACGAACATCAAGGTCCTCTCTTATTTAAGAGGAGTCCCCTCATCCGCCTTCTTTTTCCCTTTCTTGGTGATTGGACCTGAGTCTATCTTCTTACGGATACCAGCACTGGTCTCCGCTAATGCCTCAGAAATAGAGCCAACAATTGCATTGAAGGCACCTACTAGTTCAGTCTGGTCCGCATCATCTGAGTCGTCATTAGTCCCATCATCAAAAGCCTGATGGGCGTTCATCTGTGCTTGTGGGCACTCATTGTTCCAATGTGGTCCGCCGCAATGACGGCATCCTGAAGGAGGCTTTCTCCCCCGGTCATTGTTGTTTTACGCAACACTATTGTTGCCTGAGGAGGGAGCCTTAGATTTGGTTGCACTCCGATCTCCCCCACTTCTGCTAGGGCCACCATTGCTAGGCTGGCCCCCTTTGAATCCCGCTCGGGCAGGTGGCTGAGGCGTATCCTTCCGAGCTTCCACTTGATAGTCCCTAAGGCATTCAGCTACTTGGATCGCCTTGGGAAGGGTATCTACCCTTTGTCTTTGTAGCTCCATACGGGCATAAGGTTTCAACCCTTCCAGGAAGGTGAAGAGCTTGTCTTTGTCCCCCATGTCACGTATGTTTAGCATGAGCGCGGAGAATTCCCGCACGTAGTCCCGCACTGATTTGGTCTGGCGGAGCTCCCGCAGCTTTCTCCTTGCGTTGTTTTCAACATTTTCGAGGAAGAACTGTAGGCGTATGGCTGCCTTCAGTTCTGCCCATGTCTCGAGATCATCTTCACCGGGCTTGATGGCTTCGTACTTCACCCGCCACTAGAGTTTAGCATCACCCTGAAGATACATGGTAGCAGTTGCTACCTTCTTAGCTTCTTCTTGGCCCCCAACATCATCGAAGTACTGTTCGATTTCAAAGATGAAGTTTTCCACTTCTTTGGCATTCCTAGCTCCACTGTATGGGTTTGGCTCAGGAATTTCAGTTTTTGTGTCGCAGAAGCGGGGTTCACAGCGCCCCCGATTTGGTTTTCACCTCCTCGAAGCAGGCCCTGTAAAGCAGCATTGACAACATTGAGCTGGTCTGTCAAGTTGTCAATAGTTTCTTGCATGGCAGTCACCCTGTCTGCCTCTTGTGCCCTATAGGCTAAATCCTCGGCACGCTCCTGTTGGAGTCCCTCGAATTTGCCAAAAATTTCGGCTGCCTCTGTGGCGGCCGTTTATCGATATCCCTCAGAGTCGCGACTGATGTTTTCTATGTCAACTTTAGCCTGGAGCACTCTGCGGTCCAGGTCGTCCAACCTTTGCACTATGCTGGTTCTTAGTTCAGGCACCGTATCCACGATGGGTCGTAATACGTCAACCGTCTCTTCAAGGGTCACAATGCGGTCCCCATGATTCACCATGGTCAGAAATGGTGGTAATGGCAATGCGTTCCCTCGTCTGATGTCGAGCCTAGGCTTTGATACCAACTGTTACACGGCACCTTCCTGAGATTCGTTCTATGATTTGCTTTTGTGCTGCCATCCGTATTAAAGATGTTTTTCTTTTTTGTTCGAGTAAGTCTAAGTTTGTTCTTAACTCCTCGTCGTTTGACTCTTCCGTTGCCAATGTGAATCTTGTGCTGGTCTCTCAAATTTCAACTGGGATCAAAGCTTCCGACCCATATACAAGTGAAAATGGTGTTTCTCTCGTTGCTGTTTTTGCTGTGGTTCTATAAGCCCATAACACTCCTGGTAATTCCTCGGGCCAATTCCCTTTTGATTTTTCTAATCTCTTCTTCAAATTATTGATGATAATCTTATTTGTTGACTCAGCTTGTCCATTTGCCACGGGATGGTAAGGTGAAGAGATTATTTTATTTGCCAACTTTGAAAGAATTCTGTGATTTTCGAGCCTATAAATTGTGGGCCATTATCACATACGATTTCCTTTGGAACTCCAAACCGGCATATAATGTTTTGCCAAATGAAATCTTTTACCTCCTTTTCTCGTACCTGTTTGAATGCTCCTGCCTCTACCCATTTTGAAATAATCTGTTAACAATTATAGAAACCGTACCTTTTCTTTAGCTTGTGGTAAAAGCCCTACTATATCCATTACCTATTTCATAAATGGCCATGGGGAAATAACTGTATGTAATAACTCTGCAGGTCGATGCATATTGTTGGCATATCGTTGACATTTATCACACTTGGCTACAAAATTTTCTACCACTTCTTCCATTTTTGGCCAGTAGTATCCTGCCCTGATTAGTGTTTTAACTGATGATTTTTCGCCCGCGTGATTTTCGCAATGTCCATCATGTACTTCTCTCATTACGTACTCTGTTTGATTGGGTCCAAGGCACCTTGCTAAAGTACCGCCAAACATTTTTCGATATAAATTATCTTGGATTAAGCAGTAACGAGCAGCTTTTCATCGAAGCACTTGAGATTCTCTTGCCTTCAGGTACGATCCCGTACTGCAAAAAATTAACAATCTCGTTTCTCCAATCCCAGGTTAAATTATTAAAGCTTACCTCGTATTTATCCTGGTCAAGTGCTGAATGAAATAAATGTATTACAATAGCGTTTTCTTCACTCGTTACTTCTGCAACTGAAGCAAGATTAGCCTACGCGTCTGCTTCTGCATTTTCTTCCCTGGGTATTTGCACGATCTTCCATGACTAGAATTGCCTGACTAGTTCTCGTGCCTTTTCCAAGTATTGTTGCATTCGTGCCTCTCTGGCAGTGTAAGTCCCCTGCATCTGATTGACTACTAGTTGAGAGTCACTTTTAATCACGATTTTCTCTTTGGAGAGTTCTCGTGCTAATTCCAAACCTGCAATTACAGCTTCATATTCTGCTTCATTGTTAGTAATAGGGTAACACTTAATTGCTTGTCTTACACTTTTACCTGAAGGTGGGATCAAGACAATACCCAAACCGGCCCCTATGACGTTTGAAGAGCCGTCAATAAATAAACTCCACGTACCTGGATTAGCTCCAGTAAAAATTTGTAATTCCTTTTCTACTTAAGGAATTATTTTTGTACTAAAATCTGTGACAAAATCTGCTAAAACTTGAGACTTTATTGCTATTCTAGGTTGATAAATAATGTCATATTCACTTAGTTCTATTGCCCACTTGGCTAATCTGCCTGACAATTCTTGTTTATGCAAAAATATTCCTTAAAGGATATGAAGTTATTACGGAGATAGGATGACATTGAAAATACGATCTCATTTTCCTAACTGCCATGACCAATGCTAAAGCAAGTTTCTCTAGATGCGGATATCTAGTTTCAGTATCTAATAAAGATTTAGTAACATAATAAATAGGAGATTGTTTATCTTTGTCCTCCCTTACTAAAACTGCACTTACAGCTACTTTAACTGCAAGGTATACAAATAGTCTTTCTCCATCCCTTGGTTTAGACAGTAAGGGAGGATTTGATAAATATGCCTTCAAATATTTGAGGGCTTGTCGGCATTCTTCAGTCCATTCAAACTGATTTTGCTTCTTCAACACCGAAAAGAATTTAAAGCTTTTTTCTGAAGATCTTGAAGTGAATCTTCCCAAAGCTGCAATCCTACATGTCAATCTTTGTACCTCTTTTTTGCTTGTGAGTATATCGGGTATTTCATCAATGGCTTTAATCTGCACTGGATTTACTTCAATTCCTCGGTTAGAAACTAGGAAACCTAAAAACTTACCTGAAGACACGACAAACGCACATTTTTCAGGATTTAACTTCATAGTGAATTTGCGGAGAATTTGAAAAGTATCTGACAAATGTTGGATGTGATTCCCCGCCTGTGTTGACTTGACTAACATGTCATCAATGTAGACTTTCATGGTTTTTCCCAGATGTTCTTCAAACATCTGTGTTACTAACCTCTGATACGTGGCCCCCAGCATTCTTTAGACCGAAGGTCATGACTTTATAACAGTAAGTCCCCCTTTCTGTAATGAAAGAAGTTTTTTCCTCATCTGAAGGATCCGTTTTTATTTGATTATATCCTGAATAAGCATCTAAAAAACTCAACAATTCGTGCCCTGCAGTAGCATCAATTAGTTGATCTATGTGTGGTAGAGGAAAAGAATCTTTAGGGCAAGCTTTATTTAAGTCAGTATAGTCTACACAAACTCGCCACTTACCATTCTTTTTGGGTACCAACTATAGTATTAGCTAGCCAATTAGGATATTTTACCTCACGGATAGACCCGATTTTTAAAAGCTTTTGTACCTCATCCTGAATCACCTGGTTTTTGAAGGATCCTTGCTTCCTCTTCTTCTGTTTGACAGGTGGATACGTTGGATCTTCATTCAGCTTATGGGTCATCACCTCCGGTGGTATGCCTGTCATATCTGAATGCGACCAAGCAAAGCAATCTGCGGTAGATTTTAAAAATTCAATTAACTTACTTTTCATCTCTGGGCTCAAGTTATTTCCGATGTAAACTTTTCTGTCCAGCCAATGTAACAACACCACTTCAAGCTCCTCAATTGTTGTTTTAATGTTTTCATTCTCTTCTGGCTCTTGAATAGTATCAGGCCTCGAGTCTACATCCGTTTGTCCATCTTCAGTTGAGGTTTGAGTTGTTAAACCCTCAACTGAATTCTGTAGTCGCTATTTTTCATTTGCAACGTCATTTTGTATGCTTGAATCTGCCACTGAATTGATACTTCTGGAAGCCTGTTAATCACCACAGATTTGCCTAATTCCCCATTGCGAAGGGAACTTAATAACCTGATGTAAAGTAGACGGAACAACATCCATTTCGTGAATCCAGGGTCTGCCGAGGATTACATTGTACGCCATGTCCATATCTATCACTTGAAATTTCGTATCCTTGACTACTCCTTCTGTGAATGTGGTGAGTATTATCTCCCCTTTTGTAATAACGCTTGAATTGTCAAATCCAGATAAGGTACGCGCTTTGGGTACCAATTTATCATCAACTTGTATCTCGTTTACCACTCTTAAAAGAATGATATTTACAGAGCTACCTGGATCAATCGAAACTCGTTTCACATTAGTATTATGTACAAGTAGAGATGTTACCAGTGCATCATTATGTGGGATTAACACGCCATCTGCGTCTGCATCATCAAATGTTATACTGTCTTCTTCCAAAACTTGGCGAACTCGTTGTCCGTGGGTGACTGTGATTTTTGACACCTTTTTTGCAGCCGTGTAGGTCACGCCATTGAACTCCTCCCCTCCGCTTATGACATTAACCGTTCTCTTTGGTGACGGAGGTTTTGGTGGCTCCTGTCTATTCTTTATATATGCTTGCTTACCCTTCTCACTAAACAAATCGGTTAAGTAGCCTTGTTTTAATAAGTGCTCTACTTCAGCTTGTAGCAATCTACAATCTGCTGTTTTGTGACCGTGATAATTATGAAACTCGCACCAGAAATCAGGGTTTCTTCTATTTGGGTTAGATCTCATTTTGTTTGGCCACGACACCTAATCTCCCATGCTTCTTAAAACACCTACCAACTCAGATGTGCTAACATTGAAACTGTAACCACCAATCTTCGCTTTTGAACTTCTATCGTTGTCCCGCGTATCTCGCGTGTCTCGCTCCTTTCCAAACTTGGATGACGAACCCGAATCTCTATCCCTTGATCTGGAATCGTACCTCGGGTTCTCTTGTTTTGAACGTGAATTCCTTTCTGCTGGTCCCATGTAAGGTTCGTACCTATTCTTACCGGACCTCTTTTCAGTTTCTGGTCGCCTCGAACTTACTCTTTCATCTCCCCGTCACTGAGTGATAGTATCTTCTTCTATCCGCAACTTCGTACTATACCTGTTGTAAACATCATTCCAAGTTGTTGCAGGGAATTCTCGTAAGCTTTCTTTGAGTATCCTCGTGGCTTATGAGCTTTTTTCATTTAGATTACTTGCAAATGCCATAGCTGCCCAACTGTCCGGTACACGTGGTAACATCATTCTTTCACGCTGGAATCTATCCATGAATTCCCTGAGTAGCTCCGTATCTCCTTGTTTTATTTTGAATATGTCTTCCATCCTCTTTTTAATTTTTTGAGCTCCCGAGTGTGCTTTTATAAATGAATTTTCAAGCTCAGCAAAAGAATTAATAGAATTTTTAGGTAAAAGAGAATACCATGTTAGTGCTCCCTTTGTGAGTGTTTCACCGAATTTTTTGACCAACACTGATTCAATCTCTTGCTTGGTCAAGTCGTTGCCATTCACGCCAGTTATAAATGCGGTTACATGATCACGTGGATCGGTTGTCCCATTATACTTCGGGATATCGGGCATCTTAAACTTTTTTGGAATAGGCAAAGGAGCGGCACTTGGCTTCCATGGTTGTTGAGAATATTTATCCATATCCACTCCTTTGATTATAGGTGGAATACCAGGTATCTGCTCGATGCGATCGTTTTGCTCCTTGAGCTGTTTCTGCAAAGTTAGTACTAAACTTTGTAAATCAAAATTAATTGGAATACATGATCTTCCATCACGAGATTCGCTGGGAGTTCCTCCACTGCCCGAATTGGCGAGTCTCATGCGTGGATTTTCTATGGTTGCGGTGTTATACTTGAAGTTGGTGGTACAGTTGGTAACGCACTAACAAAATCTTGAAGAGCATTGTTGACTTGTTCTGCGATTAATTGCTTCAATGCTTCATCAATAGCTTGATCATCCCCATGTTGGTCATTCGCATGTGATATAGATCTGTCAGTTGACCCTTTTCGGGATTGTTGAGGAGAGTTTCGTGGTGAAGGGGCTGGAGTTCCATCCTCTTGTTGATTTTGTTGGTTCAACTGGTGTTGCTGATTTTGTTGGTTGTTGTCGCTAGCAGTCGATATGATTTTTTGATAGAAAAAAGAATTTGGAAAGTGAATAAATTATCAGATTCCCGGTAACGGAACCAATTTGTTTAACCAAAAAAGGAATTTCGGTCAAAGCCTATTTTTAGAAGTATTCGGGCTACTGATAATCAAGAAAATTAATATTCTCGTAATAAGAAAGGAAATTAGAATATGAAATATCAAAGTAATCAATAGAAAGCAAAAGAAAGTAATTATATTCCAATAATAATAAGAACATGTCCATACAGATAAAATTTCTTTCCCATATATAGTGATCTCCAAGTACAACGTCTTTTCCCTTTTATGACCGAGTCATTATGAGCATTAATGACATTAATAAAACGTTATAATTGGTAATCGTAACTGTTTCGTGAAGATTCTGTAACGTTTGTAATCATCCATGCTCATTAATTGAAGACCAATGAATCTGCCCTTTTTACTGTCTTGGTTCATTCTACCGGTGCCTCTTCAAACCGCTAAAGAGACTCGAGCAACCATTTCTTCTCATCTCGTGGGTGTTTTGCTCGTATCTATTAAGACTCACGTCTTCTTTAATGCTCTTCTCCAGCTGTCGCTTTTCTAGTGATCCACGTGTCTTGACATGTCAGCCACATAATCAATTTCACGTATAATATTCATTTTCTCCAATACAATGCCCCCACCCCACCCCACCCCATTTTTTTTCATCTCTTTGAGCTTGTTAAATATTAAAGCCAAAACATATTCATTTCTATAGTTTTTCAAAAAACTTTAAATATCGATTTGAAGTTGTTTACTGATCACGCCCAACTATGCCTTATTAAAAGGACTAAGCGGTAGCTGCAAATATAATCCGGTTCAAGAGCCCGGAGTCGAATCCCATAGTAACCTATTTACTACACTTTTAGTAACGGTAATGATAAGCTCAAACAATTTTCAGATACAAGATTTTATTTGATAATTAACAGAAATTATGTAACTAAGGAAAGATGACAATAAAAACTATCGATAAGCAAGAATGAAGTTGAATTTAGTGGTAAAAGTATTTAGGGTTATTGATTTCCCCAATTGTCGGATTAATTCCTGACACGTTAGTGTAACGACCCGACCCGTCGTTACGGGAGTTACCGCCCCGTTTTCCCCGTTTTATGCTTCTATATGTTTCATTATATGTGTTTGGAGAATTTGAAGTAATTCGGATAGAGTTCGGTTAGAAATGAGACAATAAGTCTCTTTATGAGAAGGTTAGTTTGGAAAAGTCAACCGAATGTTGACTTATGAGTTAGAAGGCTCGGAATGGATTTCCGATGATTCGACTAGTTTTGGGGGATGATTTGTGACTTAGGAGCGCAATCGGAATTGAATTTGGAGGTCCGGTGTAGAATTAGGCTTGAATTGGCTAAGGTTGGATTTTGGCGAATTCCGGATGGTAGGTGAGATTTTGATCCGATGGTCGGAATGGAATTCCGAGAGTTGCAGTAGTTCCGTTAGGTGATTTTGGATATGCGTGCAAAGTTTCAGATCATTCGGAGGTGTTTAGGTCGGGTTTTAGATCAAATGCAAGTTTCGGAAGTTTTAGTTTAACTTAGGCTTGGATCCGTGGTAATTCGATGATTTTGGTGTTTATGATAGTGTTTTTATGTTACGAGCAAGTTTGAATGAAGTAATAGAACATATCTGTGCATTTGGTTGAGGTCCCGAGGGCCTCGGGGTGATTTCGGATGGCTAACGGGGAGTTTTGAACATGAAAAAGTGCAGCAGAAATTGCAGAGGAATTTTCCTCTATGCGATCGCGTAGGTATGCCTGCGATCGCATAGAAGGTTCAGAGGGGGATGAAGATTTGCTCTATGCGATCGCGTATAGGGGTCTGCGATCGCATAGGTTGAGGAGATTGGGCAGTACGGTCGCGTGGGAAGTAATGCGATCGCGTAGAAGGGGGGAGACAGTGCTATGCGATCGCATGGCCTGTCCTGCGATCGCGTAAGAGGAATTGAGGACCTGGAAATTTTGGCCTATGCGATCTTTGTTTTCCAGAGCTTATCAGAGTTGTTGAGGTAGCTGCTTGACGTTCGCAGGACCTGACTACTCTTCCTATTTCAGTTTTATTTATATATATACATTTCCAAACTTGAGTATTTTCGTTCAGATAGTGTTATTCAAATTGTTTTAGAGGCTCTAGACTCGTGACCCCAGATCTTTTGGGAGTGTTTTTTATCAGACTTCGTATTTCTCAGTATTATTCTTCGATAAATATTGGATTATTATTCTAAAACTATTATATTCTCTTTAAATTGTCGGTTTTGAGGTTTACGGTTGATTTGGGAACGACTGTGGTCAGGCTTGCCTAGAAATTGTGTTAGGCGCCACCACGATCGGGTTTGGGGTCGTGACAAGTTGGTATCAGAGCCTAGGTTACTAGGCCTCGCGAGTCATGAGCCGGTTTAGTAGGGTCTCGCGGATCGGTACGTAGACGTCCGTATCTATCCTCGGGAGGCTACAGAACCTTTAGGAAACACTTCACTTTCTTGAAATTCATATCGTGCGGCTTGTTATTATGAAAACTAAATTTCCGTATTCTATTCTCTCGCAGATGGCGAGAACCCGTGCTAACGGACGTGGCAGACGACCACCAGTGCCACCTAGAGGCCGTGGTCGCGGTAGAGGCAGGGCAGCAGGGACAGCAACTGCTGACCCACCAGTTGACCAGGCTCAGGGTCAGATTCCAGCACCAGTTGACCAGGCTCAGGGTCAAATTCCAGCTGTAGATGCTCCAGCAGCACCTGTTCAGGCACCGGCAGTGCCCATCGTGATTCCTGGTCTCCAGGAGGCTTTTGGCTC
>NC_031989.1:48617111-48673509 GCF_001879085.1 Nicotiana attenuata
AGTGCTATGCGATCGCATGGCCTGTCCTGCGATCGCGTAAGAGGAATTGAGGGCCTGGAAATTTTGGCCTATGCGATCGCAGGGGTAGTGATGCGATCGCATAGGGGTCGCTACAGTAATCTGGCAGAATGTTTAAAACCCTTATATCCGCGACCCACATTATTTTTCCACCATTTTTACTCCGCCAAGAGAGCTTTTTGAGCGATTTGAAGAGGGTTTTCAACGGGTATTGATTTGAGGTAAGTCTCTTGACTAGAAAACACCATTTTATGGAAGAATCAACACTCAAATTCATGAAAGCGGGTAGAAATTGTGAAGAACTAGGGCTTGGTTTTTGAAAACGAATTTTTAGGATTTGAAAGGCCATTTGAGCTCCGTTTTCAGTAAATTTTATATGTACGGACTCGTGGCGAGACGAGGAATCCGTTGGTGTGATTTTCGGAATTTTTCGAGAAGTGGGCCCGGGGCTCGGGTTTTACCAACTTCGTGAATTTCAGTACTTTTCGAGTATTATTGATTGGATTATGTTTCTTTAGCCCATATTTATATATTCGTTGTGATTTTGACTAGATTCGACGCGCGAGGAGGTCGATACGAAAGGAAAAGGCATTGCGGACCATTCTACGGCCGGTTAGAGGTGAGTAGTTGGTGTATATGATGGCCTGTGGGTTTGAAACCCCGGCTTATCATATTGTGACGCTATTTTAGGGCGTGACTCGCACCCCATGGCAGGGGCGGGATTGGTTATGATTGGGTATTGTGACTTGGTCCATCCCGAACAAGAATGTTTCTATATTGGCGACTGATACGCACCCTATATTGAATATATCTGGGCTTATTGCCGTGTTTGGGGCCTTGTGCCGATCTGTAGCATCCTTAGAGGATGAATGTCATTGTGATAGCATGCTTTGTATAATCATTGATCTCAGTCCTGTGTTTAATCACTGTTATGAAATGCTAAGTCACTTTTCCTGAAGTTAAATATCTAAAGTATATTCTTCTTAATAAATTGGAAATTGGGAAATTAATTGAATCTGTTACGTGACTCATATGCATATTGTGGACTGAGTATGGATCGGGCTGCACGCCGCAGCGAATGGTATGATTATATTGCGCTTGGGCTGAAGGAGCCCCTTCGGAGTCTGTACACACCCCCAGTGTGCGTCGTCGACGTTAAATGTATCGGACTGTACGCCACAGCGTGTTCATGTGCATTGCATTGCATCCTTACATTTTACTTGACTGTTATATTTGAAGATGTTTTGCTGTTGGTTCGTAGTAAGGTGTCGGACTGTTAGTTTTAGCTTTGCTTTGTGGCATATCGTGGATTTCTTATCTTCAGACATTTTATATGCTTATTACTCACTGAGTCGGTAGTACTCACCCCTGCTCCCTGCACCTTGTGTGCAGATTCAGGTGCACCGGAGGCTTAGCTGAGCAGTCTTTGTTTTCCAGAGCTTATCAAAGTTGTTGAGGTAGCTGCTTGACGTTCGCAGGACCTGACTACTCTTCCTATTTCAGTTTTATTTATATATATACATTTCCAGACTTGAGTATTTTCGTTCAGATATTGTTATTCAGATTGTTTTAGAGGCTCTAGACTCGTGACCCCAGATCTTTTGGGAGTGTTTTTATCAGACTTCGTATTTCTCAGTATTATTCTTCGATAAATATTGGATTATTATTCTAAAACTATTATATTCTCTTTAAATTGTCGGTTTTGAGGTTTACAGTTGATTTGGGAATGACTGTGGTCAGGCTTGCCTAGCAATTGTGTTGGGCGCCACCACGACCGGGTTTGGGGTCGTGACAGTTAGCTATAATCTCGCCATAACACTCTATAAAGATGATGAGTTCTTGTTTACCGCAATTATCTCTCGATCAATTACGATAATTTACTAGAAGCATTCTCTCGAACTACTCTAGTTGACAATTTGTACAACTCATAAATATCACACCAAAGCTTCGTTTCTCTAACCCCGCTTTTAAATTCAAGTAATTAATTAACTTACCCGAAAGTGGCATTGTTCAACAACAATCTAATCAAGTGTTCTTTCTCAAGCAACACAAGATAACTAGACACGATTAATCAAGGGCGTTTTCAGTTAATCACAAGTCAACACATAGTTGAACAATTATAAAGTAAAAACAGCTCAATTATATTAAAACCTAATCAAGACTTCATCCAACAATTGGTTCCATCAACCCTAGATGACGGGTTTAGCTACTCATACTACTAGACAAGATTACAATATAAAAAGTCATAACCAACAATGGAATTAAGAAGAAGAAGATGAAAAACTCGTAGATGATTCTCCGTCTTGCTCCTTTTTGTGTTCTTGCCTCCAAAGTTCTTCTAAAAACAAGTATCCACTCTTTTTGGGCGAGTCAGGCTTCATATAGGTCAAGGTTAGTCGCCTTTGAAATTACAAAATTGGCCTTGGACTATTTTTCCTCGGAAGCACGTGCGCGACCGCGGATCAACCGTGCATTTTGACCAGTGTTCTGCCTGACATGCACGGCCAGTGCGCGGCCGCGTATTGACCGCGCACCTGTAGGAGTTTCTACCTTCATTTTTTTCTTTCTTCTTTTTACGCGCGCTAACCTCTGATTGTCCTTCAATGCTGCATATTAACTCCAAAATACTCTTTAACGTCCTCATAGCACGGAATTGCTCCTGCAAAGCATAAAGTTCTTAATTAGAGCAATTTGTTGTCATTTAACATTCAAATTTCAATAAAGTGCAGCAAAGTTAGAGCGTAAATGGTAGCTAAACTACATAATTATAGTATACTATCATTTACTTAGATATTAAATTACTTAATTTCTCCCTTGTTATACACTCTTCACCTTTTTCCTTTTGTTTTTGCAATTCTCCCGTGTGATATGAAGAGCCCGTTTGGACGTAAAATCTTTTTCCCTTTTTTCCAAAAAAATTTCACTTTTTTCGAAATCAGTATTTGTTCATAAAATTTTGAATTCACTTAAAGATGCATTTTGGAAATTTTCGAAAATTTGAAAAACTCAAGAAACCTGTTTTTCAAAATTTTCACTTAAATCACTCACAAAACTTCAAAAACAACCCAAAATTATATTCATGTCCAAAGACAACTCAAAATTTCAAATACCATCTTCACTTGAAAATTTTTTCTACCCTTTTTTGGAATTTTACAATTCTTATGTCCAAACGCCCACGAAATATGCATCTGAACTAAAAGAGAATTTTGTGCTTCGCATTCGTATCAATTGCGAACATATTGATTATAAATCTTGAGTTTAATTTGTCCGACACTTGTATTGGAGCCTCTGCCCGGAACTTAGCAAGTCTGCATATATAATCAGTTAAATACTGTACATTACTAATAGCCCGTTTGGCCAAGCTTCTAAAATGAGCTTATTTTAAGAAGTGTTTTTTTCAGAAGTACTTTTAAAAAAAGTGCTTTTGGTGAGAAGTAGTTTGTGTTTGGCTAATTAATTGGAAAAGCACTTTTGAGCAGTAATTAGTGTTTGGCCAAGCTTTTGAAAACTGCTTCTAAGTGTATTTTTCTCAAAAGTGCTTCTCAAAAAAGTGTTTTTGGAGAGAAGCTACTTTTTTCTGCTTCTCCAAAATTGCTTCTGCTTCTCCTCAAAAACACTTTTTTTCCTTCTAAAAGCTTGGCCAAACACCCCAAATTTTGGCCAAAAATGCTTTTGGACAAAAAAAGCACTTTTGGCCCAAAAAAAACTTGGCCAAACAGGCTATAAGCCAAGCAAGCAAGATAGGTGAGTCGATCTTAAAAAAAACTAAATTTAGCTAATTAAAACTGAAATGAGCCTCGACTGGCTGCTTATCGGTATTCCAAATTGCTTCCTTCATTTAAGGGGTCAAATACAACGATATGCATGCTATTTATTTTGTTTTCTATTATTTTTTTCAGTTGAAAAATAAATCTGCGTGGTAAACCTGACCTCATTTAGAATCCAAACAGTTCCTAACTTGCTCTATTTTTCCTTCCATGAGATTCAGTTAATCTTCTCCTACGTCGTTAGAAAACGAAAGGCTAGATTTGCTCTTGCAATCTAACTACGACAATTCGATTTTAGGGCAATTATTTACGTGTTAAATTATGTTTAACAAGCATACAAGTCTTCTTCCCCTTGATTAAGACCTGTTCAAAGACGGCATTATTTAATAACAAAAGAAATATACTCTCTTTTTTCCATTTTGTGATGTGTACAGTTCCAATTTATACAAGTTAGCTCGTGTGAACATGTAAAAAATTTACTTGAATAGATCAAGTAACTAAAACATCGAGCTAATCTGTTCATGCACGTAGTAAAAACGGAGATCACTTTTTTTATTATTATTATTATTATTATTATTATTATTATTATTATTATTATTATTATTATTATTATTATTATTATTATTATTATCGTGGACTGGATTATTTATCTAACTGTATTAAGATCATAATCTTCGTTTATAACTTCTAAATTATAGTCATTATGTTTGAACTTGACGGTTAAACTAAGAATATATAGAAATTCTACAACTGATGTGACCAGCGGTGGAGCTAGGTAGGCGGAAGGAGGTTCAGCTGAACCCACTTCATTGAAAATTACATTATGCAGGTTAAATTTTTTTATGTATATATATATATATTAAATGTTGAATCCCTTTAGCTTTTTCGCATATTTATTTATTTATTAAATTCTTTTAGTGAAAATACTGTTTTTGCCACTCGATGTGACATTTGGGTAATAAAGTGGACATATCAAGCGGAAGTCATTGCGATACGTATCTGTTTTCGTGGATTTCATACGTTGTTAAGGTTGAAAAGCCCGCACCAAAATTGATAAGAAAATGAAGAAATCATGCGGGTTGGATTTTCTGATTCAGACATGGTTAATAACAGTTTTTTTTGGAAGTTGTTGTCTTTCCTTAGTTATGACTATTTAATGATTAAAATGATGCAAAATAATAGCTCTAGTTAATGATAGTTACAAGGTTTGATTAATAATTAGTTTATTGATTATATTGGATTTTATGGACTATATGGTGATTAGACATTTTGGTTTAAACTTGACTTTCCTGACGTAGACTTAAAAAACAAATCTTTTCATGACATAACGATCAGAATTACCAATTTAGCTACCTGCCACTTTAACTAAACCAAAATAAGTTAAAAATTGAAGTCGACAGAGGTTATACTTAATTGGCTCACCCTTATCCTTTCTATGTTACCTCCCGCTAGGTTCAAGCAACTTCATAACACTTTAATTTCTTTTATTTTTCAACCCGATCTTTATATTCATGAATTGAAAAGGCAAAAGAGGGTCACAGTCACCTCTATTAATGTCTATTTTACATGCTCAAAGAACCGAGAACGGTTCAGGGACTAAACGGCTGAAGGAAGCTTGCTTATAGAAAGAAGATAGACCGGTCAAAAAAACTTTTCTCCCTTAAAAATGAAAAAGTAGATCATAGAGTGTGCAATTTTAGTTATATATCCCTTAATCCTTAAAAAGAGTTTCTTATCCTTAAAAGGAAATCTCTTCCAAATGCGGGGCTCACAATTTTTAATAATCAATTAATTTACACTTCAAGTGTAACAAAAGGGTATTGAAAAATAACTTGTACAAGTTTGCTGCTACTTTGTGGTCATGTAAAGTAATGATAACGACAATCTCACTTTCGTGATGTAAAGCAAGCAAATTATTTACTTGTAAGACTAACATATTTAAATTACCAAAAATAACGACTAGCATATTTATCAGTTTTCTTTTTGGGCTAGTTCTAATTTTGTCATTACCAAATCTTTGAGATCCGAGATTCTTGATAACATATTAAAACGGCAAAATCAGATGGCAGTGTGTATAATGCTTCTTTGAATTGACCCTATACGTATAAAGTAATAAGTCTAGTTAGGGTAAATATCTAATCACATCCGTATCAGAATCTTATCTTTGAATTTATATCGTTGAAGCCAGTTTAGTAAAAGAAGAAATCTCATGAAAATCTTTGAATATCAAGAAAATCTTGTAAAATAGTATGGTTGATTGGAATTAAGGAAGATAAAGCTTTGTGAAGTTGCTATCTATGTTGATATGACTGTATCCAACCGATATATGCTGATATCAAACAAAATAAATTTGTTCACATTCGATGTTTATAGTACCAATTTGACGAACAAGTAATAAATTTATTCATACTCGGTGTTTACATAAAACTAATGACCACGGGATATATATATTTTACACACAGTTTATTACTTAATCATAGTTAAATTATTAATATCTTTAGCTTATTACTTATTTATCATTAACTGATGTGATTTAGTGGAAACACCGAAACATTTCTCTGTCAATAATATTGATTATGGCAATTGTTCAGTTAGGGCTTTGAATTGAGCTCTTTTTCAGACATGGTTGGCTAACGACCATACATAAATCTAATGCATAATTCAGCTATTGATTTAATTGGGTCTGAGTTTTTTTAATTAATCATATTTGAATCATGCATTTCAAGAAGTACGACACATCCGTGAGGGGAAAAATAGAACTTTGTCATTTAATTTATAGTTGTTTGCTTTCCAGCAAGATACATGCCTTCTTTATTAAACATATTTTTGATAACATGCTTCAAACTACTAATAAAGAGAATAATAAAACTAAATATTTTGGTTTAATTTAGTGATGCTAAACTAATTAGCAGAAATGGAGAAACCTAATTATTCATTTAGTATCCAAATTATTCATAACGAAGTTTGTATTAGTCGGAGATAGAGATCCTGTCACTTCAGCAGATAGTTGATAGAATATGTTTCATAAAAGTGCTATTCCTGAACGAGAAAAATATGAACTTTATGCCAAAATAACTTGGTCTCTTTGGCTTTGATATGCCATGTAAATCTGTACGGTCTTATCCTCAGTATAATATACTGGAGTTCCAGCAAGTATATTGGTCCAGTATAATATACTGGAGTTAGGAGCACCGGTGCTCCAGTCTCCAGTATATTATATTGGAGCCAGCAAAGTATACCGGTCCAGCATAATATGCTGGAGTTCATACACAAGTGCACCGAACTCCAATATATTATGCTGGACCGGTCTCTATTGCACCAAAATAGTAGCTATTTTTCATTGACTTGGTAAACGCTGGCTATTTTTGATTGACCAGTCCAAAAACTTGCTATACCGTGCTATTTTTACTTTTATAAGTCCAACTGAACTCAGAACTATATTCTTATATTCAAAAACTTATTAAATATCAACAAAAAAGGTTCAGACTCATTCTGAACTCATTTACTCCAATTTGTGGGCTCGCCTCTGCTAGCAGGTATAGTGCGTGACCCGCTTTATTCAATAGTGTAACGAAGACGAGCTACTTCCGGAGAGTACAATCTTAATTCTTCAAGCAGGATCATTGAAACCTGAGAAAACCAACAATGAAATAAGCAATTTCTGTTGAGAACATAATCCTAATTTGTTAGATGGATCGACATGACAGTTTGAGTCCATTAAAATAAATTTTGCAGTAGTCTCTTTAGGGCAGCGGCCAGGGGCGGCTCAATGAATTTCGTGGCCTAAGGCGAAACCATATTGAGGGGCCCTTAAATTAATTTTATAAAATATTTAAACTAACAATAAAATTTGCTTTTTAAACAACAAATTAATTATTTAAGATAAAAAAGCGAATTTCAAAAAAAAAATATATAGAAGAAGAGCACAAAAAATAAAGTAGCGGACTATCCGATGTTGAGGTCCAGAACTCAAAGTAAAAATTTTGAATTGACTATCATCACAAACAAGAAAAAGAAATTAACATACATAACGTAATAGCTTAAGTTTTGAGCATTGACGGTGTTTAAAATATTTTCTCCTTATGATCAATTTAAATGATAATTGTAGTTCATTCTATTAAGTAGCACTTATTGGTGAATATCTAAAATAAATTGTAAATAACCTAATATAATATGTCGAATTGCACCAAATGAAAACTGGTGCATGAATATTTTTATGTTCATGCAATTTTAGAGAACATTATAAAAGAAATTCATTATGTTATCGATATATATAACTTAATTTCTATATAAAAAGGATAAAGTTAAAATTGAAGAGTGAAACAAATATATTAATTAATGAGGGAAGAAAACTATCATAATTTATAAATTTATTGGTATAAAATAACATCAATATAACAAAAAATATATTGTAACACTTTTCTTTATACTAATTATTTATATAAATTATATAGTATATAATTACAATAATAATAATAATAATCTATATCTATATATATAATAAAGCTGGAAAAATGAAAGATGATGTGGCATGTTTCTTTGGCCAAGAAACTCAATTATCTTTTTTCTCCTTTTTTTTTGACTTTTCCCTTCATTTCTTCATTTATCTAATTATTAATATTTCAAAAAGTCTTCAAATGCAATTAATCAACTTTTCACCTAATTAATTTAAAAAATAACTGAAAATAAAAACTCTGCATCAGTTACAATATGACTAAAATCATTATTAACTATCATGTACTAATAAAGGCTTATTAATCTAGACAAAAGAAATAAAGGCTTACTAATTTTAGAATTAGTAACTGAATCACACAATAGGCTATATATCAAAATCCTTACCATAAATTCTCCTCCTCTATCTTTTCCTATTCCCTCAAATTCACATATGTACATGCTCTCAATTTTGGGAAGGACCTATTACGTCCATTTGTTTCCACCTATTGGTGCTAGCTAGGCTTCCCAGATATGATAATAGATTAGTGTTGCACTTCTCTGGCTTCCTGTTACTGTATTCTTTCCTAATGTCCAGTGTTCTAATGATATATTGCAATCCTCCGGTAACAATAAGCATTGCGGAGAAAAGAAGTTAGGTCGGTAAATGACTCAATATAAATTTTTTAATTACTTTATTCTATATATTTATATCATACTATTTGAGCTCTCACATAACAATGTTATTTTTATTTTCTGAAATATTGCGTGAAGTGGTTACTTTTAACAAATATTAAAACGTGAAACATGTATGATGTGCTTCTTTTTATTCTATTTTGTTAGTTTAAACTCTAATCCTCAGTTATTCTTTGTCTATGGCTTTCTTTTAAATGGAAAATAATTATAGCGAACATGTAAGGTGTCCGACTCTTGAATAAATTTATCGTTTACCAACAGTTTGAGAAGAGTTGATCTAAATAACAAAGTTTATCTCCCATTTATTGTCTTTTCTTTTTGTTTCTTTTTTTCATTTTCTTTTTCTGTCTTGCTGTCTTTTTCTTGGTTATGTTATCTAAGGGAAAATGACATTGTATAGCCGCTATGAAAATAATAGCCGAAAAATATATATTTTTTGTATATATATATACATTCTGTATGTTATATACAAAAACTATACAAATTTTATCGACTTTTTCGGCTATCAAATATAAAAAGTTTCTGGTGCGGGTTAAAAGGGATAATATCCCATTTTTCTTCTTTAATAGTTCTATTGTGATAAGCTATTAAGAGGAATGAACAGAAAGATATTTCTCAAGGAGATTGCAGCTTGGAATATTATCCATCTGAACTCCTATGGAATCTCTTCGCACTTTTTTTATTGTATGTTGAATTTTTAGGAGAAACTACCAAAGAAATTTAACATATTTTTTAAATTTGAGAAATATTAGCATAATTTAATGACTTTGAGGATGAAAATAAATTATTTTATAATAAAAGGTTGGTAGATATTTCTTTTTATTTTTAAAATTAAACGAACAAGGTAGATTAATTTGATTTTCCATTTATTTATTTCATTCTTCTTATTTTATGAAAGCATTAATATTTGAAGAGAAAACTTAATTTACGTTCACATATTAAATGTACAGATTACAAAATCGTATTTTAAATTAATACAGATCTGCACGTAAAGAGATCAATTTTTCTTGATCATTTTCTTTCTTTACATGTTTTTTATAAGAAAACTAAGAAAAAATGTTTCACTTTTATATATTTATTAGATTCGAAGACTAAAAAAGTATTTAAAATTTTAATTTGAAATATCATAGTATTTGGGAATTATAAAAAGTTAATGAATTAATTTAATAATATTTTTATTACCGGGCGAACCGCGGACAAATTGCCTAATTTAAAATAAATTTGGGCCTTCAAATTTTGGGGGCCTAAGGCAACGGCCTCACTTGCCAAAGCCTTAGAGCCGCCCCTGGCAGCAGCATACGGCAAGTTGCCTTATTATTTGCACCTCATCAAAACCATTTGAATAACCATTTATTTTCTGAGGATCATCTCTCTTGGTATTACTTTGATCTCATTATCTAGCTATATCATATCTCAACTCTTCTTGTTGTGTAAAAATCCTATAAAAACAATATAAATGTGATCAGTCATCAGTTAATTAAAAAAGTCTCTTTTCCATTCAAGTCTCTTTATATCTACACTATATATTAAATAAGGATCACTCAAATGTTTTTTCACTTTGGATATTTTGCACATATTCTTGGATACTGTAATGCAATTTTCATGCTCTAACTTTTTTCTTCTCAAGTGCTGAACCAAGGGCTTTGAGTTTGATGAACTTGTATTTTAATTCAAATTTGGTCTTAAACTTGAATGTTTAAAACATGTCAAAAAATCCCTTTTTAAGTTATACGTTCTTCAGAGTTCTTTCTTGCTTTCTTTTGTTACTTCTTACATGTTGTTAGGCCTCTGTTGGAGGACTCCTGCTTGGAAGAAATATCATTGTGTTGTAGACAAACTCTTCTACTTTCATTTAATTGGCGCACATGTATCATCGACCAATTACATTTATATTACAATTAGTCTTAAGGTACGCCCGTTATGTGTGTACTATATTTCAATAAATACATTTTTTTTTTATTTTAAAAAAGATCACATGAATATTATACTAAAAATTAAATTTGGAGTTATAAAATAAAAGTGTCATGAAATAGTGAGTATTGATCCTATATAGCTAATTTTTAAATTCTGAATATTGGGAAAATAACTTAAATTACAATTATGTTCAATGTAAATATGTTTTTAAAGGGTAAAAAAGACGAACGACATTTTGCTAAGGAATTTCGTGCTTTTAATATATTATAAATAAAGTTGTATAATCGAATATCATTGCCAAAAACACATGACTTGCGTGCTTGACAGAGTTTGATTGGCCTTTTTATCTATTTGGCACACAACATAATGTTAGGGATCTTACAAAAATAGCCAACTGGATTCTCTGCTTACTTTTCCTTATCGATATACATAGATTATACACTAAGTATATATAGTTGTACACATATTATTCATAAATATTATCTATATATATATATATATTATATATATATATATATATATATATATATATATATATATAGAGAGAGAGAGAGAGAGATATCCCGGCTATTCTAATTTAAGCTATAAGGCTATTTAGATTAATTTTGCCCTCTCTATCAAATTGCCGTACTAATGGGCTTTGGGCTAATGAGTTGAGTTTTAAAAGGGGAGTTTTATTGCTTTATCCACAAAAATTAAACTAATTACCCTTACCTACCCATTAGTTTTTCTACCACCAAACTAATTATTCTTCCTACCCATTGCAGATTTTGTGGGTAATATTGTTAGTGAAAGGAGATAAAAGAATCGTGATTGTGGCTATGCTTTCATAAAGTTAAATGGAAAGTCATAAGAGGCTATTATTAAACCGTGAGATTAAATTGTGCCCACAATTTATTCTTGACACATTACATAAGGAGGAGGGACGCGAGAACCTAAGAAAGTCAACAAGAGGTGAAATCGTAGGCTGCCCATAAAAGTGAAGTATCGGGAAGAGAGATATAATTATTATTTTCATCATCTATTTCTAATACAATAAATAACATCTCCATGGAATTCCATCTAACATCTCTTTAAGAAAAAAATATAAAAAGCATGAGAACTTTGTTAAAATATTTAAAAGGATCCAGTTAAAAATTTTAAAAAATTAAAAAATGACCAATTATAACATCATATGGTATATTATAACAATATATTATTGTAGTAAACTATATACTATTGAATTATATATTACATACCAAAATGGCATAAAATATATGAAAATAATATTTTATGTTCTTCATTCAATATTATATTATTACATTAAAATAGTATACTATTATGGTATATTGTATACTATTACAACTTACTGTTGAAGTATATTGCACATTATTATAATATACTGTTACAGTATATTATATACTATAATGGTATACAATTGCATTATAGCTATATACTCCTACAGTATATTGTATACCATAATGGTATACTGTTAGGTAACTGTGTTCTTCTTAGATTATTACAGTATACCGTTGCAGTATATTTTATACTATAATAGTATATTCTTGCAATATAAGCTATATACTCCTACAACATATTGTATACCGTAGCAGTATACTATTAGGTAACTATGTTCTTCTTCGATTTTCAGTTGAAAGATTCGATCTCAATCACCTCAAATCAACTTCAAATGTGATCAAATTTCAATATGAACTTCCAGAAGGTGCTATAAGCAATACTTAATAACACCCACTTTGAATCAAATAAGAAATCTTCAAAAATAAAAATTGAGCTTCTCGCCAACAATGGTGGATATTCAAACACGCATAAAAATTCAGATTTTTGAAGCTTACTCGAAGGTACTATGACCAATATTTTATAACATCCATATCGAATCAAACAATAAATCTTCAAAATAAAATTTCAATTTCATGAGCTTCAAGCTCAACAATGGTGGGTCTTCATACATACACAAAAACCATAAGGAAATGAGGTAGAGCAATAGCTTGGGTTGACCCTCTTAATGAAGATCAATCTGGCAGAGAAGAAGTAGACCCATTCAATTCCACTACCAGGTAAGCTTGCAAAAATGAAGCAGAATATTTTTAACATTCTGTTACTTCAAATGAGAAGGCAAATTATCGCGCCCCGTTTTCTCGCGAAAGCGAGTTTCGACGTCGTGACAACTCCTTTTAGAATGGGAGACAGAGTGCTAAAAAGAAGAAGCACTACCAGAAAATATGCCTATGGCAACAGTTATTTTAGCAACGGTTCAACAACCGTTGCCATAGAACCTGTATGGTAACGGTTATAACCGTTACGGTAGTATTTAGGTGATATCAGCACACTTTAACTATAGAACCGTTGAAATTGTAAAACAACCGTTGCCATAGATTCAACTGGCGCAACGGTTATAAGAACCGTCCCAATAAAACTATCTACGGGAACGCTTTCGTTGTAAAAAATTCTATTGGAACGGTTATTCCCCCCCTCCCCCCTTATTTTCCCTTGTAAATTTTATTACACCCGCCAAAACAACCCCTATTTATTTTATTTTTTAATAATTTTAATAATACATATTAAATAAAAAACTTTTTTGGCACTTTATTTCCCATTAACTGCGATATAGGCGATACCCCCAAATTAACACCGAGTCATCTTCTTCTTCACTGATACCCGCCCCCATCTCTCTCTCTCTCTCTCTCTCTCTCTCTCTCTCTCTCTCTCTCTCAAAATCTTCTTCTTCTTCGATGACCTAGGTCATCTTCTCAAAATCTTGCTAAAAACTCTGATACCCCCATATCTCTCTCTCTCCGATGACCTAGGGTTCGTTGTTTTCGTGAGTGTCTGAACAAATTGGTTTTGGGGTTTTATTCTAATTGGTTTCGAGAAGTTGTCGCTGAAGCTTGGGTTCATTTGTTTGGTGTTGACAATCGATTTTCTGGTGCTGAAGCTCGAAGAACAGCTTTAAATTTCTGGAGTTGAGTGCCTGAAGCTGTTGCGTAGCCTATGCACTCGACGCATCACATCTGATTTCTCTACGCTTAAATTTGTGTCATTTTCTGGATTTTGATGGATTTGCGATTGATTAATCGAATAGAAGATTGAACTTCATTACTATTATTTGGGATCGATCGATTTGAATATGTGAATTCGACTCACCTAGTTTAAGCTTGATTTTTTTTGAGTATTGAACTGAATTCGCAGTTTGACTTGAGGCTGCCATTGGTTGAAACTATTTACTGTAAAATTTCTTGGAGATTGTTGAACTGATTTTGAAGTGTTCCATAGCTACTAACTCAGAAGAGATTACCCATCTACTAAACTATGCAAATGTTGTTATTTCTGTTCGAATATCCTGGCTGGTGACCGAAGAGACGGTTATTAGAACTGGCTAAGAAGGAAGATGGGGAACACAAGGCCATATTGAACGATGTTATACTGTTGACAATTTGGAAAAAAGGAACATCTAATACTTAGAAGATACTGAATCTGTAATATAGGCACGGGAATATAGATAGTTGCACCTGTTAGCTTTTGAACTTAATTTGTATGAAGTATATAACTCAGGCATTCTTTTTAGTTCCTTCGTAACATTCAAGAATTGTGTAGCACCTCATAATTGTTTTGCCAACTTTTGTGATTCAAAGAATGTATTCATATCAGCATTTGCTTAGTGTTACGTAATAAAGCTTGATTACTTATCATAATGCTTCGACAAGTGATTCGGCAATCAATATTTTATAAGTACTCTTGTTTCTAATATTGCTCTTTTTAATATATTTTTATTTGTTTTTCCTTTAGCATTTTATTCTGATGCTTCAATTTTGCAGGATTTTTGGATCTGGATCTTGTGATATTGTTGCACTTGTTGATAGCAACCGGTCGAGGCTTGAATCAATAGATAATTGAGGTATTGATAACATTTATAACACTTGTCGTGTTACATTCTTGTCGTGCTATAATACTTTTAATTTGAGATCAATATTCAAGTGTTTGCTCTCAAATTCCTCAAACTAAAGCATTTTAATGAACCAATTTAGTAGAGATCTTTGTCCAATTTATAGCCACTCTTTGAATTTGCGCATATTTGATTGCCAAATTGGCCCGTCGAATTGTACTGCTCAATACTTGTGTATTCCAATTCCATTGCATGTGATAGCCTCCTGCGCATATACAGTTTCCATTCCATTGATGTTTCTAATCGAGGTATAGAAAAGTGGCTATTTGCTGCATACAGTTTCCATTATAGAATCTGTATTATGTGGGTGTTAGAGAATTCTGATATAGAGAATATCAATATCTTGTAAAGTCACCAATGCTGGGAAAGTCATAGCTGAATGTGGAGAAGGTTGCATCTGCATCGTTGATGAAACAGGCAGTATTAAATGCATAACCAAAGCAGCAGAAACCTCCTGCTGCACCTCTTCCTCTTGTAACTAAAATATATAAGTCACTGTATGTTGATGAACAAATAAGTCACCAGCAGCTAGCTTGCTTGCATAAATGATGCTGGATTAATGGTGTCGTCTTGACAAACAAGTTTCCCTCCAGCATTTCTTGATCAGCTGACTGTTGATGCAATGATTCAAATGGCTTGTTAATAGATAACTTTCTTTTTACCAGAACCCTTATAACCTTATTTAGGATCTTTTGTTTGGTGAACACATATACAGTCATATGAATCAAGCATTTCTTCTCTTCTCTACTGTAATTCTTTAAGATGTTTCTCCTCTGCAATATGCTCTTTATGTTTTGGAGATATTGCTACAGTAAGACGACTATTTTGCTTTTGGTGACTTCATTTCAGTAGCTCTGCAGCCACTGCCTTGGTTGGTAGCAATGCAGAATTTGCGCATTGCCAAAAACTTTCTCTTGGCTGATAATTTGCAGACAAAATCCCTTAATAATTTTTGTTATTAAGAATGAAGGCTGAGGGTTCTTTATCTTGTTTGTAGACAAAGGCACTAATCTCAAAGCTGACAGAAGAGAAAATTTCTGTTATACAGCAAAATAACAAGCATTAGCAAGAATTGGTAAGGGCTCTAATGTACAAATATTGTGTTTTAGATGGAAATGTATAAATATATTTTATGACTGCTTTCTCCCTTTCTTCGAAAATTGTGTGTACTTCTCAAATTTGACTTACATATTCAGAGTAATAGTTATTCTTGGATCCAGCTGATTAAACCATCTTAGTCTACAACTTTTCCCTTCACATTCAGTTTTTCTGCTATAAGATTCCATTTCTGAGGGCCATAAATAGCAACAAGTTCTTTGAGTTTTGCATCTTCAGCAGGTCTCCAATGATCTCTAGCACAAAGTTTTGACTGTCCACTCTCTGTAATTTCCTTGCCAATATTACTACTGTTAAAAATAGTACTACTATGCATGGTAATTGGTTTCTCTTCATTGAAACAAGAAGCATTTAGATCAATGCTCATTCACCTGGAGATGCTTCCTCTGCACAACAAGCTGTTGTGCAGCTAATCAATCGTCTATCTACTGGGAGTAATAATCAAGGTCAGTACGTACTCTTCTTCTCTTCTTCCTCCTCCTCCNGAGTGGCATAGATTAATATTTTTCTGGCTAAGTTTTTGTTTCTATGTGGGAGTATCGCTAGCTTCTGTGATTATTTAGCCTTTAAACAGGAATTTGATTATTTATTTTTTCTGTTTAACCATCTGGAACCTATCTGGTACCTACTGGCCAGACTGATCCGCATTCGCGCCACTTAGGTCTATTGAAGGGGGTACCACTATTTCTCCATTTTCAGGGATCACAAGCGAGACCTCTGATTAATGATGGTCCGTTGGCTGGTCCGAATGCATTGGCCAGACTACTATAGGAACTCCCATGGAAATGCTTTCCATGCTCGAATTCCATCCGCAATGACTTATAAAACCACCTGTTGAAGGATGCACCAGAATTTCCAACTGAGGTGCCCAATCTCAAACAATAATTCCTCTTGCTAGTAAATCAGTTCCATATCCAAGGTGATGACTTATTGTGATTGGTTTGCCTTACCCTTGCGAATTAAAATGAATGTCATTGTTTGCTATCACATCTCTGTTGACATTACTGTTTATAAAAGAACTTGATTATGAATCTGATGTTGTTTGGATCTGGTAGTTTGAAAATCTGATAGATTATATATTGTCACATGCCCTGTTCATTAGGCTAAATGAAGACTAAAATCTAGCCTCTCCTATTGATGTTGATATCTCTGTGACCTAGATGTTTAGTTTGATGTTTGGGAACTCTCATTGATGCTGTTGGCATGAGTGTTTAATAAAAGAAGCCTTGTTTGTGTGCCTACATGTTAGAACTACTATTATATGTTTTGCAACCACTCTAGTGATCTGAATCATGCTTAAGAAAGGATCTGAAATTTTTGACCCTTGCATTTAAGAAAGGAGAATATATCTATATGGAATTTATCTCAGTTGTAATATGATCTAACTGTAAACACACAGACTCTACTTACAAAGTTACAGTTAGAGAAAATTCTACTATACCCATTCTTATTTAATAACTTTATTTATTCTCTTTTGTAGGTGGAGCAACTGAAGAAAGGGAAGATGGAGAAGGTGGAGTAACTGAAGAAAGGGAAGATGGAGATAGTAAAGATCTAGACCTTACTTAAGAAGAACTTTGAGTTGTTGTCGATATTCTTGGAGTCTTTTGTTATAACATTTGAAACTTTAACTTTTGAAGTGTTGAACTGTAAAACTTATGTAATTGGGTTAAACATTTTGCTATTATTGTTATTCTTAGCTTATTGGAAATGAAAGATTATGAAGTGTTTTATCTTTTTATTTATATAATTTTCAGGTGGTAATGTCAATTAAACGTTTAAAATAGCCTAATAGAACCGTTGCAATAAACACAAATGCCGTTGCCATAGACATTCTGAATCGTTCCGATAGGTCCTGCAAACCGTTCCATAAAGTGTGACAAACTGATGCAATTGGCAACTGAAACTGATGCAATAGAAACAAAACCGTTACGGTAGCGCAATAAAACCGTTACAATAGCTATAAATAAACGTTGCAATAAACTATATTGTAACAGTTTCCAACCATTATAGTAAATAATATGGTAACGGTTTACAACCGTTGCATAAACTATACGGTAACGGTCTTAAACCGTTGCAGTTGAAATGAATACTCGTTGCTTCAGACAGAGGGAAAACCGTTGCAATAGCTGGATCTATAGCAACGGTGTTGTCAACCGTTGCCAAAACCGTTGCTGTAGATCTATTGGCACGCGAGCGGATGTCACGGTCGCTGAACCGTTCCAATACATCTACGGTAACGGTTGGCCTATCAATTGCAACGGTTTACCTGCTGTTGCCATAGGCCTATTTTCCAGTAGTGAAGAGTTGCTTTCTAACGACTTTTAAGGTGCGTTAGGGCACCTATTGTGCAGATAACTCTGTTTGACTAGTCAACACCACCAAAGATCGGGTAAGGGCTCAAATTACCTCAAAGAGAAGGTATTAGGCACTCTTCGAGGTCCACAACTGTGGGTCCCGGCCGAACTTAAGATTATATGGATTACAATTAAGCTAAACGATCAAATAAACAAAGGGGATTTAAAGGCCAAAGAATTGTACAACAACATGATTACTACAAATCTTAGTACAAATATAGGGATGCAACTATTTAGATCTAATAGCAACCTATAAAAGAGAGGGGGGAGGGGGGGGAGGGGGGGGGTTCCTAAGTTTTTTAGCCTAAAGGATAACCCTGTGCAACATAAATAATACTTCGCAACTCCCTTGGGGTAATGAGTTACTCATATTATTCAGCGGGCACAGACTATCATCTCATGCTACCCGGTTACTATGTTAAAGTTGTTTACTTAAAGCGTGCTAATTCAATTCTAAGTCGTGCTCTATGCGTGCACTACCCGTCCCATACCTATGATCCAAGAGGTGTTGGACCTCTATTTGGGTGGTTCTAGACCTTACTTAGGCTGCTCAGAATGTAAAAACTAGGTGACATACAAAAACACATTGGACTTCAAATATGGGCAGTTAAGGGCTCAAGTTTGCCTCCACACTTCAGCAACAAATGCACGCAAGACAAATTTTCATGTTAGGCAATTCAGAATTAAGAACCTTAAGCCCTATAAACATGATTTCTATGTTACAATGCATCAAAGCATACAAGCAGTTTTAGAGGCCAGGCGCTGTTTATCTCCAAATGATTACACGATTATTACATGCTGATTTGAGGTTGCAGATTTCCAGTTATTTAACCTACAGATGCTGTGTCTAGGTGATTTATGCACTAAATGACAATGACATCTATTGGGAGAATCCCAGGATTATTCATGCTTTTGATAGTAGCCTAAGTGAACGATAAACAATGTTGAGAGATGCAGCTTTAACCATTATTAAGGCGAATAGTGGTATCCTATAGACATGGTCTCTAACGATTAACACTTGGAACCGATCTTATTGTTATACTTTAACCCTGTAAGCATGTTTTCTAGTGCGATACAATATCAAGTGAAGTAATCAGAATCCTATAAGCTTGAGCAGTAGGAATAATTGGAGAATTTGAATTCATGTTTAAACAAGTAGTGCGAGTGTGTGCTTCTCCTAATGACACGATTTCTACAGTGTACATAGAGATTGAATGGCATATATAACAAATAAATCAATGAATCATATAGGCATGTTTTCTACCCTTGCATGCAAACATTAGAATTTACCCATTCCCCATTTTTACTAACACCCAATTATTCATTACAAAATTATTACAAAACCAATGATAAAGTAATTACAAATATTGTACAGATAATGACAGCAAGCCCACAATAGGCCCCAAAAAAATACGCAGCACTGTCTGGGCCTTCAGCAATTCTCACGCAGCATACCCAGATTTCCAACAAGGATCCATATTTATCAACACAACCCATAATCCATAGAAGAGCTCAAAGACAAATCACACAACCATATTGCCAAACATTGAATCACTTAAACCAACCAGCTTAGATATTCAACAAATAATAGGAAGAAAGGGTTGAGTGGGATAGTTCAGGTTTCAGGGAGTGACTAAAGACCCAAATCCTAGTGTGTTAGAGTTCATAAGGGTCTCAAATGGACCCCGAGCAGTGCTCACACTAGGGAGGTGTCACGACCCTAGTTCACCAATTGTGAACACGCCATGATGGCACATAGTCTTCACGACTAGGTAAGCCTAACACATTGCGGAAGTAACAACATTTGCGAAGTTTATATTCGAAGCTAAATAACGTGAGTAATGTATACAGTTGCCGCCTGGCACATACACTTTAATATAAAATACTGAAATAACCTCCAAGACCCGAAAACCCACGGGCAACACAGGCTATAAGAAATCTTACACTGCGCTAGTCACCAGAATAGTCTAATACAAAGAGGGATCGAAATAACATCTAACAACTATGGATAAAATGAGAAGGAGACTTTGCGGATCTGCGGACGTAGCAGATGTATACCTCAAGTCCCCAATACGCTCCCTGACAGCTACTGGCGATACGCCTGCTCAGAAGCACCTGGATCTGCACATGAAAAACATGCGCAGAAGAGGCGTGAGTACACCACAGCGATACTCAGTAAGTGCCAAGCCTAACCTCGGTTGGGTAGTGACGAGGAAAAGGTCAGGGCCCTACTGAGACAGAAACAATAAAATAGCAAGATATTAACAGTATCGAAGTCTGAAGAAAACTAATGAACACAGCGATGTGATAAGACAGATCAATGAAATATAGAACTGCAAGACAAAAACAGAAACACAGAGCAAATACAACAAAATTACAAGAATACCGACGGGGGGTCTCCCAGGATACCGTCCTGTAGCCCTTTTTCAACTGTCCAATGGAACTTCCGGGATACCGTCCCGTAGTCCAAATCTCATATCGATATCAAAAGATCTCCCAGGGTACCGTCCCGTAATCCAATCATCAGTGTGCAGGGGGATCTCCTGGGATACCGTCCCGTAGTCCCAAAATAAAAGTGCAAGGGAATCTCCCGGGATACCGTCCTGTAGTCCCAAAATAAAAGTACAGGGGGATCTCCCGGGAATCAAACCCGTAGTCCCAAAGTAAACAATCAAGGGGGAACTCCCGGAATTCGCATCCGTAGTCCCAATATAAATGCGCAACCAACATTAACGAATTATTCAGAAATTTAAGTACAACAATACAAGGCATCAAATAATACTGGCCTAACATGCTCCACGTAAGCACAGTTAAGACAATTTAAACAAAAAGGCAGCTTGGATCAATTAAACATGCTCTTCTACGCTAGCACAGGCTATAAAAGCAAGTAAAGTAAGGCAAATATGAAAGAGAATCCAAATCAAGTATTCAAGTAAAAAATCCGGGTTTCAACAATTTGCTCAAGTACGCGCTCGTCACCTCACGTACAAGACATTCAATTACCAATTAACACATCCTAAGGGACGAAGTCCCCCACACAAGGTTAGGCAAGCCACTTACCTCGAACCGGTGCGAAGTCAACTAGGAAACGATGCCCTTGCCACGAGTATCCGACTCTAAATGGCCCAAATCTATTCAATTAAATTACAAATCGTAAATAATATTACAAACAACTGATTCCACTATTGAAATTAAAGCAAAGGCGCGAAAATAGGTGAAATGACCAAAACGCCCCTCAGGCCAACATCTCGGAACCGAATAATTTTCACATTTTCAGAAACCTCGTACTCTCACAAGTCTCACCATATAAAAATCTCAGAAATCGGAGGTCGAATGCTCCCTCAAAACCAATAGTTTAGACAATGAACTTTTACCCAAATTCTTCCATTTTTGATCCTTAATTCGAATTTAAAAGGTGGATTTAACTACTAAATGATAGAATATAATTAGAAAGGATCATAGAAATGTTACCCAATAATCTCCTCTCCAAAATCCTCTCAGAATCGCCCTTGCCCGAGCTCAAAATTGATTTTCAAACTTATGAAATTAAACCCTCGAAATTTCCTATTTCTGCCCAGACATTTCCGCTTCTGCGGACAAGGGACCGCTTCTGCGGTCCCGCTTAAGCGGAAAAATAACCGCTTCTGCGGTTTCTCATTAAAGGGGGAATTTCCGCTTTTGCGGACGCATGACCGCTCCAGCGGTTCCGCTTCTGCGGAAAGATGACCGCTTCTGCGGTCTCTGAGGGGAAGCCAAATAATCGCTTCTGCGATGAGGAAGCCGCTTCTGCGGCTCCGCTTCTGCGGTTCCCAAACCGCAGAAGCAAAAATACCAGAAGGGAAAACATACCAGCTGCAACAACTTAGAAAATTTCCCTGTTAACCACCCGAAATCATCCCGAGGCCCCCGGGGCCTCAACCAAAAGCACCAATACCACCTAATACCTTATTCGAACTTGCACCAATCCTGAAAACACCCCAAACAACACCAGAAACCCGATTAAATCAAGGATTCAAGCCTAAGAACTTCAAATTCTATCCAAATATGCTTTCGATCAAAAACCTAACCAAACCTCGTCCGAATGACCTGAAATTTTGCACACACATCCCAAATGACATGACGGAGCTACAGCAACTTCCGGAATTCAAATCCAACCCTCGGATCAAAAACTCACTATCGGACCGGAAACTTCAAAAATCCAAACTTCGGCATTTCAAGCCTAAATGAGCTACGGACCTCCAAATAACATGCCGAACGCGCTCCCAACCCCGAAATCACCTAACGGAGCTAACGGAACCATCGGATTTCCGTTCCAAGGTCGTCTTCACACTGTTCCGATTACGGACCGTCTTTCAACACTTAAGCTCTCATTTAGGGACTAAGTGTCCCAAAACACTCCGAATCCTAACACCGAACGTCCCGGCATATAAAAATAGCAGAAATGAACTTAGGGGAAGCGGTAAATGGGGAATCGGGGCGTAAATTCCAAAAATGACCGGCCGGGTCGTTACAGGAGGTCAGTAGTAGGAGCCTTGGTGGCCTTGGCTTTCATCCAGCCAAGAATGAGAGGTTCAGTATAGCATAGGTAACAAAGAAAGAGAGTGGCCAATGGTTGAGGGATAGAAGTTGAGGGGATACACTTATAGCTCAAAGTAGACATAGAAAGGTTGAGAACACAAAGCAACTAATGAAATAGGTCACAAAACTTAAAAGCAGGTTCAGCAGGGACTTAGAAGCAGGTTCAACACTTACAAAAATAACACATGTACAGCCACATATTGAACGAGTTAAAAGGGGGGAACAGGTTTGCAGGATCGACAAAGATTATCTTGCACACATGCACAATACTAAACAAGTTGAAACCTAAGAGGTCCAAATTATGCTAAGTATACATCCTAGTGTCCTAAGACAGACATGTTAACCCTCATTAGGTAACAAGACATCATTTAGACATGATGGGGAGCACATTGTGATAAGCCTAGTAATCACTGAAGGAACAGGGAATCAAGTGAGCCAAAGACATACTGAGGGACATATTAGCAGATAAACAAGATATAGTCGATAGAAAGGTCTAAACATAAATTAGAACACATTACATATGCAAGACTATCATTACAGAGATTCAGAACAGAGTGGGAAAGTAAACTCATGTCAAATAGCAAATGTAGGCATTCATGCATTGACATAGTAGACTAATCAACTAAAGAAGGTCCAAGTTATAACAAGGATTCATCCTAATATCATGAAACAACAATTCAAACACGGTAGGAAAACAAGTTAAGATAACTGTTCTAAAATCCCAAGCAATCCCTAAAGAGGTATAGGATCAAGTGAGCATGCTGAGTGACACAATAGCAGAGAAACAAGTCATAGTTAACAATGAAAGTTTTAACTCGGGCTATTACAGATGTGAGGCATTCATTACAGAGGCTCAAGACAAAACATGTAAGCATATTCATGAACATTCATGCACCAATACATTAGTTAAACGAGCTTAGGAGGGTTTGGACATAGACAATCTCAGAGCTAGCAACATTAGGAGAAGTTAAATGCTAAAGAGACTTGAAACGAGTGTAAAGTTAACATAGTTGTGCATAAAAGTAGCCCAGAAACACATTAAGTCATAGATTTCAGAAGCGAGAGCACATGCCAATCAGAGACACATAAAAATAAAATTGCAAAAGGTCAAGCGACTTACTAGTTAAACGAACAATAGTAATAAAAAAAATTCCACAAGCACCCAGAATCTCAATGTGTAAAAGTTCCTAAGAGCTTTAAAAGAACCTCGGGCAATGCTCGCACCAAGGGAAAGTTCGAATAATAGAATCTCAGTGGCCTTGGCTTTAGGCCTGCCAAAACAAAGTAGAGAACAAGAGAATGAGAGAATCACAGAACAAAGCTCCAATTTTTAGTGAAAGTATATCGATTAAGGTCTTTCTCAAAGGGGGAATGGGGAGGGGTTTATATAGTAGTTAAAGATTAACGCATAAAATAAGGAAATACGGTAGATTAAACACAAAATAAGGAAAATATTGCATGCAAAATCAATTAGAATCAGTTTTAGGGCAAATCCAGGAAACCCTAGTTTAGACGAGGAACAAAAATGGTAAAAAATCTCACTGAATCGAAGCCATAGGGTCTGATAGTTAGTGTATCAGGTCTGAAACATGAAGATGATATAGAATCGGAATCAAAAGAACACCAATGACTCAGCTTCCATGAATAATCAAGTATCCGGTAACTCCGCGTATGTAAGAAAGGAAAGGAATCATGGATGATTTCCATAAGGTCGGATTGGGGCTAGGATTTGAGTGAGGACGGTTAGGGTTTAGGTTTGAGAGATGAGAGCGTATGAGGATACAAAGGCGGCGGGTTGGCAAAAAATGTGCTAGGGTTTTGGGTAAGGGGTAATATATAGAACGTGTAGGTTAATTGTGGGCTGTTGACCATTTAAGATCAGCGGCCAAGATCAAATGAGGAAGCATGGCAGGTTATTAAGCGGGTTGCGAACAGGTTGTAATTAAAGGGATCATTTTGTCTTGGGCCAGGGGATTGGGCTAAGGATATTGGGCCAATTTGGTCCACAAATTAGTTTAAAGCTATCTATTATTTAAATACACAAAAAATAATTTATAAAAATGCTTGATAAATAAGCAAAAATATTATTTATACACTGAAATGCTAAAAAATAATAACTTAGTATTATAAAAATATAAAATTCTATTTTGACACAAATAATATAAATAAAGAGCATTTCTGTATGAGTATAGGCTATTACTGCAAAATTGTGCAAATAGCTTAAAAATACTAGTGTAATTATATAAAATGAGGTAAAAGTATTTGAAACATATATTAAAGATGCAAAGTAATAATTTTAGGTAACTAAGTCATCACAAAATAATTTAATGGAGTAATTAATATAATTATTCAAGTAATTCAAAATACAGGAAAATCAGTTTAAAGCTCTAAAAATTATGAACAATTATAGAAAATGCTCGTATAGGTTTGTAAGCCAAATAATGATGCAAAAATGATGTTTTGAAAGTATATATACTTTTTGAGAAAATATGAGGGCAAAATTGGGTATCAACAGCTGCCCCTCTTTACCTGGGAATGATGAAAGAATTGTCAGGTAAAGAAAATGATGATCAATTTTTGTCGAATTGAGTGAGGAATGATGAGATGTGAAAAAAAATGGAGGTCAAACCCTGGTTCCTGAGTTGCCTACATTTCCCTGGTGTTACGGGAATCAGACCGTGTGTAGTTCTGGATCCAACAATGAACGAAACTGATGGAGTTGTTTTAGGAATGGTCGTATGTTTCAGAAAGGGTTCTTTTTGGTAGGAAAATATCGGATGAATTTATGCGAAGTCATCAATGTGAAACTTAAACGTTACGGATGTATCATAGAGCGAGTATCTGAATGGTCATAGAGTAAAAGGCGGGTAATTGATGGTGGTCAGTTACGTTTGAACCAATTGATGGATTTGAACGGAAACCGGAGCAAAGATTGCTCCCGTTTGAAGAACGGTTACTTCCTGGATTACCTGTAAAATTTAAAACACGATGCATGCAAATATATATGGATTATCGTGAGAATTTAAACATGATGCAAATTCTCTTTGGACCATGAAGGTTGTCTTTAGATGGTGAGGATGATGTCCTTAGACCATGACGTCCTGGGCCATGAATCGTGTGATAAGGGATTCGCAGGCCATGAAATAATGTCCTCGGGCTATGAGGATGGTGCCTCTGGACTATGACGCATTTGGATAAAATGACAATGTTTCAGCCCATAAATGCAAAGATATGATACTTGGTCATATGCGAAATGAAACAAGATAAGGCTTAGTCTTGTGTAAGATGAGGGCAGTGCTTAGCCTTAAGTGAACAGAGGATAGTGCTAGGTCTTAGATAGCGTAATGGAGATAGTATTTAATCTTGTGCAAGGAGAAGGCAGTGCTTAGCCTTATGCAATCATGGAGGCAATTCTTAGCCTCATGCAAATAAGGGAGACAATGCTTAGTCTTGATACAAAGAAAGGGAGACAGTGCTTAGTCTCGATGCAAAGAAAGGCAGTGCTTATCCTTATGCAAGAAAGGAGGCAATGCTTAGCTTGATGCAAATAATGAAGACATTGCTTAGTCTCGATGTAAAGAATGGGAGACGTTTCTTAGTCTCGATGCAAAGAAAGGCAGTGCTTAGCCTTATGCAAGAAGGGAGGCAGTGCTTAGTCTCATGCAGGAAAGGGAGGCAGTGAGCACTGCAGGAAAGGGAGACACCGCTTAGTCTCGATGCAAAGAAAGGCAGTGCTTAGCCTTATGCAAGAAGGGAGGCAATGCTTATCCGTATGCAATTAGGGAGTCAATGCTTAGCCTCATGCAATTAAACGATAAGTGATAGTGAGAAAGTAAAGTATTTCTTAGCTGGAGATGTTTGCGCTAGATAATTTTTTGTCTTGAAGGCAGTGACTTGATGTATCTGCGAATATCATTCTCTTATTGTGCCTGCATCCAAAGAAAAATTGTGAGTTCTATGGGAGAAGGTTGGTTTGTGCTTTTGTTTTCTTGCTCTATCTTTGCTCCCGCCTTGAGATCCTGTTTGAGTTACCCTGGGTAACATCTGGCTGTCATAGAAATTAAGTTTTTGAAAACATATGCATGCATTTGATAAATATAGGTATTTGAAATGTAGTAGTATGCAATATCATGTAATTTAGATGAACTGATGACCGTGACATATTTTAGGGACATTGCGACCTCTTGGCTTTAGAATTTTGAGGGTCCCCCTCAAAATTCTACCCCAATTTAGATGCAATACTTCTGACAATACTCTGGCTATTTTGCGTATGATGAAGTTGGATGGACTTGCTTTAGAATTTTGAGGGTCCTCCTCAAAATTCTGCCCCAATATCTGTTCATGGAAAAAATGAAGATTTTATTAAGATGTGACCGGAAGCACATGGCCGCCTACGTATCCCCTCTTAATGGTGAATCAGGTCAAGCGTAGTTCAGTTACATCAAATGAAGAAATGTGAACAATCCTAAACATAGTATCTCTTGAATGTGTCTGAGTTGATAGATTTTGGCCAAATTTCTCCGTCCATTTCTACAAGTATGAGTGGTCCTCCTATTAGTACTCGATGAACCATGTAGGGACCTTGCCAATTGGGTGAAAACTTCCACTTGGATTCATCATGATGCATGAAGATCCGTTTCAGCACCAATTGCCCCGATGTGAATTGCCTTGGTCTGACCTTTTTTATTGAAAGCTATTGTCATTCTGTTCTGGTAGAGTTGACCATGACATACTGCATTCATTCTCTTTTCATCAATGAGGGCCAGTTGTTTATAGCGGCTTTGTACCCATTCTGGGTCACTGAGCTCAGCTTCTTGTATGATTCTTAGATAAGGGATTTCTACTTCTGCAGGGATAACCGCTTCAGTACCGTAAATTAATAAATAAGGAGTTTCCCCATTTGATATGAGAACTGTGGTACGATATCCAAGCAAAGAAAATTGTAGCTTCTCGCGCCATTATTTTTAATTATCTACCATTTTCCTCAATATCTTCTTGATGTTTTTGTTGGCGACTTCTACAGTTCCGCTCATTTGCGCCCTATATGCTTTGGAATTCTTACGCTTGATCTTGATAGTTTCATACATGGCCTTTATAGATCAATGTTGAGATTGGCGGCATTGCCGGTGATGATTGACTCTGGCACCCCAAATGGACAATCAATGCGATCCCAAACAAAATCCGCGACGACCTTCTTAGTTACAACTTTGTAACTCGACCCATTTTGCGAAATAGTCTATGGCCACCAGAATGAACTTATGTCCATTGGAAGCAGCGGGGTTGATCAGACCGATGACATCCATGCCCCAAGCAGCGGGTGCACTTGTGCATTGAGTTCATTGGGTGACACTCGTATCATATCAGCATGTATCTGGCATTGGTGACAGTACTAGATGTACTTGATGCAGTCTGTTTCCATAGTCATCCAGAAATACCCTGCTCTTAGTATTTTTCTTGGCTAAGACAAAACCATACATGTGCGGCCCGCAAGTTCCGCATTGTATTTCCTCGAGCAATCTGGATGCTTCCTTGGCGTCGACACACCGTAGTAACCCCAGGTCAGGAGTCCTTCTGTACAGAATTCCTCTACTTTAAAGAAGTGGTTGGCTAACCTTCGGAGTGTGCATTTCTGAGTATGAGTTGCGTGCTCCTGGTACTCTCCTTTTGCAAAGTATTCTTTGATGTCGTGGAACCATGGATTTCCATCACTTTCTTCTTCAACATGAGCAAAATAAGCTGGTTTCTTATGAATTCCTATTAGGATAGGATCGATGAAATTCTTTTCTGGGTGTTGTATCATGGAAGATTAAGTGGCCAATGCATCTGCAAACTCATTGTGAATTCTCGGAACATGTTTGAATTCTATCTTCGTGAAACTCTTGATAACTCTTGCACATAGTACATATATGGTAATATCTTGGTGTTCTTTGTAGCCCATTCTCATAAAACGTGATGCACCAAAAGGTCAGAATCTCCAATCACCAACAATTCCTGAACATTCATGTCAATGGATAAACTGAGTCCCATGATGCAAGCCTTATATTCTGCCATATTGTTGGTACATGGAAACCTGAGTTTTGCGGATACCGGATAGTGTTGGTATGTTTCTGATACTTAGACAGCTATGATATCCACTCCTTTGAAGTTTGTAGCTCCATCGAAGAACATTCTCCAACCCTCGTATGCTTCGGTGATATCTTCCCCCACCACGATATCTCCTCATTGGGAAAATACGTTTTCAATGGTTCGTATTCTCCGTCTACCGGATTTTCTGCCAAATGATCCACCAATGCTTGTCCTTTGACCGCCTTCTGAGTTACATAGATGATATCGAACTCACTTAGCAATATCTGCCATTTTGCTAACTTTCCTGTGGACATGGGTTTCTGGAAGATGTATTTCAGTGGATCCATCCTTGATATGAGATATGTGGTGTAGGAACATAAGTAGTGCCTCTACTTTTAAGCAATCCATGTCAAAGCGCAGCAGGTGCGCTCCAGCAAAGAGTAACGTGCCTCATAGGGTGTGAATTTCTTACCCAGATAATATATGGCCTGCTCGTTTCTTCCCGTCTCGTCGTGTTGTCCTGAACACAACCAAAAGCCCCATCTAGTACGGATAAATAAAGCAGAAAAGGTCTCCCTGGTTCCGGTAGGACGAGAACAGGTGGTTTAGATAAATACTCCTTGATTTTGTCGAAGGCTTTCTTGCATTCTTCAGTCCAACTTGTTGCAGCATCTTTCTTCAGCAGTTTAAAAATCGGTTCACATATCATGGTTGATTGTGCTATGAAACGGCTGATGTAGTTGAGACGCCCTAAGAAGCTCATCATATCTTTCTTGTTCTTCGGAGGTGGCAAGTCCTGGATAGCTTTGACTTTTGACGGGTCCAATTCAATCCCTCAGCGACTGACAATGAATCCTAGCAACTTTTCGGCGGCGACCCCAAAGGCACACTTTGCAAGATTTAGTTTCAGATTGTGCCTTCGAAGCCGATCAAAGAATCTCCTCAAATCTGCCATATGATCTGTGCTTCTTTTGGATTTGATGATGACTTCATCCACGTACACCTCTATTTCCTTGTGGATCGTGTCGTGGAAAATGGTTGTCATGGCTCTCATGTATGTGGCTCCAGCATTCTTCAGGCCAAACGATATCATTTTATAGCAGTACATCCCCCATGGTGTGATGAAGGTTGTCTTTTCGGCATCCTCTTCATCCATCCAGATCTGATGATACCCCGTGAAGCAATCCACAAAAGACTGGAGTTCATGTTTGGCACAGTTGTCGATCAGTATGTGTATATTGGGCAATAGGAAACCATCTTTGGGACTCGCTCTATTTAAATCCTGATAATCGACACACACTCTGACTTTCCCGTCTTTCTTCGGGACTGGCACGATGTTGGCCAACCAAGTCGGATACTTAACCACTTTGAGAACCTTGGCTTTGATTTTCTTAGTGAATTCCTCTTTTATTTTCAAACTCATATCTGGCTTGAATTTTCCGAGTTTCTGTTTTACAGGTGGACACATGGGATTGGTAGGTAGCTTGTGAGCCAATATGGATGTGCTCAAACCAGTCATATCATCGTAGGACCATGAAAAAATATCTTCATACTCTTTTAGGGACCGGATGTATTCTTCCTTCTATGACAGTGATAGATGAATGCTTATACATGTTTCCTTGACTGTTTCAGAATCCCCTAGGTTAACTGTCTCGGTCTCGTCTAAATTAGATTTAGGCTTGTTCAAATTTTTTCACTTCTCTGACAATTTCCTTAGGTATTATATCCTCTTCCAGATCCTCTGAATCACTATCCTTATATTATGTTGTCTCATTACATGTCACAATCCTAGGTTCATCGGGATAAGTAATAATGATACTGTAGAGAGAAAATATAAAGAATAATAATAAATACTAAAAATAGCAATGCATTGATAAAAATCTTGAAAATGTCAAACAAGTACGGCTCGATGATTCGATCAATTATTTCAAAACAAAATACTGAAAATGTCTTAGATGCTCAAAAAATTGCTTTTAAAAATAATTGATGCTAATTGCCAGGCTACCCAAGAACTCGACGGGCCCGCGATGGTACAGTAGTCTAGTTCTTGAGAACATCTCCTTTCTCCACAGTCGAAATAGTAAGGTCTTCCTCCTCCTCCTCCTCAACTATCGCACTGCAATCCATGTCTTCATCATCCAGAAACAACTTCCTTATGCCAGCTAAAGCTTCATATTCTTCAGACCCCCACATTATGTCAGCTTGATGAAATGTCTAGTGCAAATGTAGTACTAGTTGTTCCAGCGGATAATAAGGACCACGCCGTGGCGGCGACCAATCCTGGTACTCTTGCCAAGTGTATTCATACCCAAGCGCAAAAGTTTTACCATGACGCTTTAGCTGCACCTGTTTGGTGATCCCTTGGAGACTCTTACCGAGACCCTTGCTAGGCTCATACCCTGTCCATAGCAATATGCTTTCTATCTTGTTGCTCCACCATTTGGCTTTTAGTTGCGTTGACGCGCTCAATGTGATGATATGTTTCTCCACCCAGCTTCCTCCTGTTCTCGATGATTGGAACAGTCTGTTTTGCATAAATGGGATTACTCCTATCTCCATGAATGATCACCTCCTGATAGTTGCACTCAAACTTCACAGCCTGACGCAGAGTAGAAGCTTTATACGGCCCCAACGACATGTATCCAGGGTCGTCGCAATAATAGATTGTAGGTAGATATCCAACACTTGAAACTCAACATCATACCAGGTTGGGCCCATCTGTAGGCTGAGGTTGACTTCCCCGATTGTGGCCCTCTGAGATCCATCAAATGCCTTCACATTCATACTTCCTGCTCGTATCTCATGCATGCCTTTATCCAGTCTCTTTAGAGTAGTCACTGGACATAAGTTGAGACTCGAGCCCCCATCTATCATGACCCTGGCGATGAATTTATCCTCGAATTGTACCATGATATGTAGTGCCCTGTTGTGACTTAGTCCTTCCTGTGGCAGCTCGTCTTCATGGAAAGTGATTTTGTGGCTCTCCAATACCTGCCCGACCATGTTGGCAATTCCCCCACTAGTGATGTTGGTGGGTACATAGGCTTCACTCAACACCTTCATCAGGGCATTCCTGTGTGTCTCAGAGTTTTGAAGCAGTGATAAAATAGATATCTGAGCAGGAGTTTTGTTCAAATGGTCAACCACAGAGTATTCTCTTGCTTGCACTTTTTTCCAAAAGTCGTCAGGGCCAGTTTCAATGACAGGCGTCTTAGATGCGGCTTCATTGCTTGTTCCTCCCAAGTGCTCAGGTGTATAAACCCTACCAGTTCTAGTCAAGCCTTGTGCTGCACCTGTTTCTTCCATTTTCACTTTTCCTTTCCTTCTTGCTTCTGCAACATAATCCCATGGTATAGCTACAGACTTATAAGATGGTGTAGGTGCTACCATCACGGTGAAGGGTGTGGTTACCTCAGCTTCAAACGGTGCTGGTGCGGTTACCTCAACTTCAATCGGTGCCTGGGTTTGTACCACAATAGGCGTGAGGGTATCTGGAGATGTTTTAGTATTATCCCCCTCCCGAATAAGTCCAATTGAACCTTCCGGATCCCATTCTTCATCGGTCTCTATCACATTCACTCCCTCACCCCTGTGATCTCGGAGAGGATTGTTACGAACATTGGGTGTAGTCTCCTTTGCCTGTATGACTTTACTATTGATTAATGTCTTGATCTTGTCCTTCAAAGTGCAACATTCATAAATGGGATGACCCTTCATGCCTGAGTGATAGGCACATGTCTTGTTTGGGTTAATCTATTGAGAAGAGTTTTCCACAGCAACAACGGGAATGAGGGCTACATAACCGGCAGCCTTCAGTCTCTCGTATAGTTGGTCTATGTGTTCAACAATCGAAGTGTATTGTCTAGGTGGTCTACGTTCAAAATTTTGTCTTGGTTTTTGATAATTTTTGTGGGCTGGTAGTGGTGAGTGGTAATATGCGGGTTGGGTGTTATAAGTGTGGTAGGTGGTAGCAGGTTGTTGGTATCTGGGGGGGGGGGAGGGTGAAGGCTCGTATGTGGGTGGAGGTGTTTGGTATGTGAGAGGAGACTTCAGACCTTGGGCTACCATTACTGCACCCACTTCTTTCTTCTTGGAGATACCTCCTGACTGCAAAGCTTTATTTGTGGCTTGGAGTGCTTCGAAATTTGTCACCATTCCGCTCTTGATCTCTTCTTCTATTCTTTCTCCCAACTTGATGATGTCAGAGAATTTATGGTTTTCAATAAGCATTAGCCTTTCATAGTATTGCGGGTCTTGAGCTTTAACAAAAAACTTATTTATCTGTTCTTCTTCAAGTGCCGGCCTTACTTTCGCAGCTTCAGATCTCTACCGAGTAGCATACTCGCAGAAGGTTTTCGTTGGTTTCTTCTTGAGATTTTGAATGTAGAAAACGTCTGGTGCATTTTCAGTGTTGAACCTGAATCGATCCATGAAATCTGACGCCATGCTCACCCAATTAACCCACTTCTTTGGGTTTTGACTGATGTACCAAGACAAAACATCTCCTGTGAGTCTCCTCATGAACAACTTCATACGAATTCGTTCATCTTTGCCAACCCCTACAAGTTTGTCACATATGTTCTTAGATGCACTTTCGGATCACTAGTTCCGTCGAACATTTTGAACTTGGGTGGTTTGTAACCCTCCGGCAGTTCTACATCTGGTTGAATGCACAAGTCCTCATAATTCAAACCCTCAATGCCCTTTCCACTTTTGACACTCTGAACTCTGCCAGCGAACTTCTTGAGTTCTTCCGCCATGTTCTTGATGAGCAGGTCCTTCTCGGTGGACTCTGGTATACATATATAGGGTTTGTTGTGGGGTGTGGGGTGAATTTTCCACATATATGGGATTACTTTGGTGGACTCCGTGAATATGGGCATAATGGTGGTCATTGGTTGAGTTTTGAGGATGAGGAGTAGGTTGCGGTGCATTTTGAGGAGTGTGGTAAGTGGTGGTTTATGTATATTGAGTTGGATGGTGATGGTGGTATTGAGGAGTAGGTACCGGTGGAGGGTTATTGTTCTGGGGAGGAGTGGTGTATTGATGTGGTGAGGGAGGGTTTGGCGGTGGATTTTGGTTCTGCGTGTTTTGGGGAGGTGCCGGATTTTGGCGTTTGTGTTATGTTGGTTGATATCAGGGACGTTTAGGGTGAGGGAAAGGTTTTCCAAGTTCCGGACCTGCTCAAGTTCTCCTTGTAGCTCCAGTATTTTCTATTCCAGGCATAGGACAAATTCATTCTGTGCTAGAGTACTCCGACCATCCGTAGTTTCAACGTTTTCTGCATTGTCCTTTCTGATACCGCTTAAATCGTCCATTTTCCCTTTCCTTTTGCTTTTGCCTTTAGGATCACTTGGCGGAGGAGGAGGTGGAGGACCTCTGGATCTAGTGTGATATGCGGATGATGCCAGTATGCACGAACCAACCTTGGGGAATGGGAATAATCAAAAGAAAGAAAAACAAAAGGTAACCAAGTCAGTAAGGGATATTGAAAGAGTGCTTGCAATATTAAACATGCTTCGCAATAAATTCGTGTCCTAATTTGGGGACCTTGTTGTGCTCGAAGTAGGCCTAAGCGACACATAGACTTGGAGAAAATTGATTCAATAATTGTGTCATTTCATTAATGCAAAAATAAATCAAATCCTTACTAAAACGACAATAATAAGAAAGTTACTAATGGCATTTGCCTTATTACAATCGAAATCTAAAACTAAGCTAGAAATCAGTAAAGAACATCATTTCCTAATCTACTTGGTCCCAGAAGGACCTTACCCGTGCTTGGCTCTTTTGACTCCATCGATCAGATTCCCCAAGTTGCGCATATCCAACAGCAGGTAAGCCCTTGCTAGATGCCCCCTTTCATTGCTATCCGTGTTTTGACAGTCTGAAATCCTCTTTCTCATTTTTCCTTCAAGTTCCATAAACCCTTGCTCTAGATATTCCAATCTCTCTGTTTAGTAGCCATTTCCCTCCATTCGTTGATTTCTTCTATATCCACTTTGTGTTGTTCCAGATGCTTAGCTTCAGACTCGAAGACCCTGTTGCGTAACCTCCTGTACTTGACCCGTGCTTCAGAAGCGACATCTATGATCCTATTTTTTAGATTAATTCCCGACTTGATGTCTCCTGCTATATCGTCCACTAGATGATGGGTAGAAGTACACATGACTGGCATGATACCTGTCTGGCTTAATAGTATCCTTTTCCACAATGACCTTCTAATTCCACATATGCTGTGCCTCGAACTTGAATGGAATAACGTCCCCTTTAAAACTTGCTTTGTACTGGACCATGTTGGAAACCCGAGGTATAACCTATTTTCTTCCCGCTTGTCTCATTACCCTTATAGGAGCATAATGATAGATTCCCCTCAGCCCGATCAGTACTAGATGAGTAGTCTCTCTTGACCTGACGATGAACTCACTGCTAGGAAACCATTCGAATATCAGATGTACCTGCTCGTCCGTTAAATTGCTGAAGAAACGCACCTAACTCATAGCATTTCCAGGTTATGCAAACCTGTCTAGGATAAATGCCATTCTCTTTGGGTGATGGTAAGCTATGTAGTCCTTCAATGGTCGACGCAGAAGATCTTGGCGATATTATCCTCTTTGAAAATGTTTTAATAACCAAATTGCAGTAACATATTACAACCCTCGAAGTGCCCGAACCCCTGCTTGCACCGATCTAGAGCGCGGTACATTTTAGCCAAGATCACGGGGACGATAGTATAGGTTTATCTCTCGATGCTTTCCATTAGGGTCCAGCCGACCATGGGTAGACGAGTGTGGATCATTCCCCCTTTCATCAGAAATATCAGCAACCGCAAGAAGAAGACAATGAACATATAAACTAGACGATGTATCCAACCCAAGGAAGTAATGGCAAGTTCATCATGATGAAGGCGATATAACTTGCTGTGCCCATAACGCTCATAAAGGAATTCAAATAGGATGTATGACTTCTTCAAACAAAGCAGCTCATCATTTTTCTTGAACCCCATCATTTTCAAAAAACCGCAAGGGGTGCGATTCTCTGGCACTAATAACCCTGGACTATCCCATGGCAGCTTAGCAAAACCTCCTATTTCCTCTAAGAGAGGAGTCATTTCTATGTCGCCGAAGCGGATGACGGGCGTTTTCTCATCCCAAACATAGTAGTAGCCTTAATAATTTCTCTATTCGGTCAGATGTCTAACAAGGACGGCAAATTACCAAGGACCCTTCTCACATGATTCTTGTCGCTAGGCACGAGATTTTTCCATCAATCACGTAGCAGAGGTGGGATGTTTTGGACCATACCGAACCTGGGGACTTCGTGCTTCATTTTCTGCAAATAAACAGAGTTAGACCTTTCCCCCTCTAGATTCGACTATTCACACACTAATGATCAACATATTGGCATATTTTCTCCATGTAATGCACATAACATGACGATGTCCATTGGGATTGTGGAAATCCCGTCAGACTTTGGACAAGACTTATCTTAGCGGGATATCATGTTAACAACGTTCTAACCCGTAATAGTTTTAACATGATGCATATACATTTGATATTGGAGTAAGGTTTCTAGAATGGCCTAGACCGGTACTCTCAAGTGGACAACTTGAGAGGGAAAGGTACGGGACCGTCGACTGCACCGCTGATCGACTAGTCTACCGTAAATAAGCCTTCCCGATTTAAAAGGGTAATTTTGGAAGAGCGGGACACTCATCAAGCGCTGCTATGTTGATAATTGGCACAAGTGGAGTATGATGTGGAGCATGCATTATGCAGAGATAATAACACATTGCCAAGTATTTGCATGATAAATATGTAAAAACAGGTAAATACAATATTAAGGTAAAACATGAAAAACATAAAAAGAAAGACAAAGGACGAAGTTACTTCATGGAATATATGCGTAAATGTAATAAACAAACAAGGGAGTAGGGACGGGAACGGCATGACTGTCACACCTCCTTTTTACTACACCGCAAGGGTATAAGGGAGTTTTTTCCAATTTAAGTGACAATCGAAACGGGAATATTTTATTTAAAATTCAGAGTCGCCACTTGGGATAATTTATGGTGTCTCAAGTCACAAGTTTAAATCCCGAATCAAGGAAAAGATTGAATCTGTTTTACAGTTCGCGAAACACAGAAATCCGGGTAAGGAATTCTGTTAACCCGTGAGAAGGTGTTAGGCATTCCCGAGTTCCGTGGTTCTAGCACGGTCGCTCAACTATTATTATTGGCCTAATTATTTGATTTATTACACATTTAGAACCTATTGTGCATTTTTAACCTTTTTAGCCGCTTTTAGTATTTAAGGAATTATTGAAGATATTTAAAACACATCGCAAGCCACGCTACATGAAATACAACCGTGGTTCACGACACGTTCTATTTAACCTTGTTGGAAATTAGAATCGGGTCACATGAAATGTACACCTGAATTTTAGTAATTACAAATAAAAACTACGTCATGGGAACCGTACCCGTAGCCATGATAATTTATTATAAACGCGCCTAAAGCAAACATACGTGTTTGTGAATACTATGAACTTATTTCTGGGTTAATGAAAGAGGGCAACTATATGATATTAACAGGAGCATGAATTCAAAACAAATAGATCTACCTAAACAAGAGATTTAGAACACTAATGACCTATGTTTTACTTCAATCCCATGTTCATGAACGAAGCATAACTAAGCAATTACGATTAGTACACTTCTTCAAAGCGCTCTCTTGAGCAACCTTAAAGAAAAAGATATCATATGGCACACCTCCTACTCAAATCCCACCCTCCAGATAGAAAACCCCAACAAGGAAAAGATGATAATAAAATGACCAATATCAAATAACTCAAACAAAGAAGAATTACGCTTTATTCAAAACCTTATGACCAACTCAACATAATGAGAGAAGAGAAACATCTTGCCAAAATTCCATATTGAAACACAAATCAACCAGAATTCTAGTAATACACAAATCAACCAAAATTCCATCTTAATATAAATTGAGCGAAACAGACCAACAATAACAAAAGAACAAAAAAAAAAAAACAGCAACCAAGTACTGCTAAGGCATCCTGAACAAAGAAACGATAATATTAAATCCAAGATCTAGATCAAATCAACCAATTACCTTATGTTCCGACTTCTGAAATTTAAAATGCGGACCGGACGAAACTCGAACGCAAATACAAACCTTGACTCCGTGCGTGGCTGCTGAGTGTGGAGCTGGTTCGTTACTTGGAGTGAAGGGATGGCCGGAGTTACTAGCGCTGATTCTTTCTAAGGTTTGGTTCGGTGAAAGGTGTTCCCGGCGGAGATGGGGTTGGGGTCAAGTGATGGAGCTGCTGTTGGTTTTTAATGGGGAAGTGGCCTTGGGATGAAGCAGCGGAATGGTGGTCAAGGTGGTCGACGACTGGTTTGGTGGTGAAGAGGATGGGTGTCGTTGGATGCTGGAGATGGAGGGGAGCGTTTTGTTCTTTGCGGCTAAAACCGATGAGTCAAGGGGTGGGGTTTGTGAAGACGAAAAATCAAGGGTGGGGGGGGGGGGGTCTCGTGGGTGTCAGCGGAGGATCTGATGTATCTTAGAGTCTAGGGTATAAGTTTTCTTTGTATTTTCTGTATGTATCCGCCGATTGTAGACTGTTGGGATATAGGTTTTTGTAGGGTTTTTTGGTTAAGGGGTATGGGCCTAGGAATTATGGGCTTGAAAATTATGGACCAGATCCAAAAATTAGGCCTAAAAATGGGTCGTTTGACCCCAAATTTATTCTTTCCCCGCGAACGAGACTAAAAATACGATCTCATTTATTAATTAATCCTACTTATGTAAAATAACTATTAAAATAAGACTGACCGTTAAAACAAAACTATTTTTGGTATTTTTCAAGATTAAAAATGACTGCAAAACATTAATGAAACTATTTTTTTTGTAATTTTCATTTTCTTGTAATAAAATAAAGTAAAAGAGTCAAAATTAGTTGAGATAGCGATATTAGGCCTAAATTAAATATTTACATGCTAAAATATGAAAAATCTTGGGGAGGGTCAAAAATCACATGTCTACAGCTGCCCCTCTTTGACTGGAAATACGAAGTATTTTTAGACAAAGAACGACTAGATAGGTTTTTTGACCCGACCCTTATTTAGGGAGACCAAAACTAAGAGAAGGGGGAATGTGACCTAGCCCTGGTATCTGAGCTGCCTACATATCCTTGGCTATAAAGGAATCAGGCCACGTGTAGTTCAGAAGTAGAAACAGTGATGGAGTATACTGAGGTGGAGAGCCGGTCGAGGTGCCATTCCGCCGAGGTACCGGTCCGTGGTCCTGTTATTATATCAAAAATCAAAAAATGAAAAAGACTAGCTAAGTCTGTCAACTACGAGTTGCAAGATTCCTATCTATAAGTCTTCTGAAGCTTGATCTTGAGTCTTGAATGGTTCTTTATGCAGACTTTGGATTTGAACCTTAACGCTTTCTAGTTGCAGGTGCTAGTTCATTCTTCTTCAGCTTTTCGGATCAAAACCGGACATACCATGCTTGTGACTTCAGTCATGTCTTGAGCAGCCCACATCTTTCATCAACTTCTGCATTTGGATTCACTTCTTGCCTTTTTTTTTTAACTTCCGTTGATCATCTCGAACTGTTGACTCACATTCTTGCTGCGAGTTTCTTTTGTTGCTGACTTAAATTGCATTCTGAAGTGAATTCCCTTATTCTCCAGGTTGGCGCCTGATTGCCAATACTCGAATTGTCTTCCTTTGAAACTTGGACTGCCTTCTCCTTGTTCTCCAGGTGGGCGCCTGATTGCCAATACTTGCACTATTTTTCCTCGAAACTTGAACTGTTTTCCTTTGTTCTCCAGGTGGGCGCCTGATTGCTGAACTTGAACTGTCTTCCTTTGAACATTGCTGCTTTCCCTTTGTTCTCCAGGTGGGCGCCTGATTACCAACATTTGAATTGTATTCCTTCCCTCTGCAACTTGAATTGTTTTCCCTTTGTTTTCCAGGTGGATGCCTGATTGCTGAACTTGAACCTTCTTCCTTTGAACATTGCTGCTTTCCCTTTGTTCTCCAAGTGGGCGCCTGATTAACAGCATTTGAATGGTATTCCTTCCCTCTGAAACTTGAATTGTTTTCCCTTTGTTTTCCAGGTGGGTGCCTGACTGCCGAACTTGAACCGTCTTCCTTTGAATATTGGTGCTTTCCCTTTGTTCTCCAGGTGGGTGCCTGCCAACATCTGAATTGTATTCCTTCCCTTTAAAACTTGAATTGTTTTCCCTTTGTTTTTCAGGTGGGTTCCTGATTGCTGAACTTGAACCGTCTTCCTTTGAACATTGCTGCTTTCCCTTTGTTCTCCAGGAGGGCGCCTGATTACCAACATTTGAATGGTATTCCTTCCCTCTAAAACTTGAATTGTTTTCCCTTTGTTTTCCAGGTAGGTGCCTGATTGCTGAACTTGAACCGTCTTCCTTTGAACATTGCTGCTTTCCCTTTGTTCTCCAGGTGGGCGCCTGATTACCAACATTTGAGATGTATTCCTTCCCTCTGAAACTTTAATTGTCTTCCCTTTGTTTTCCAGGTGGGTGCCTGATTGCCAACACTCGCACTGCTTCTCCTCGAAACTTGAATTGTTTTCCCTTTGTTTTCCAGGTGGGCGCCTGATTGCTGAACTTGAACCATCTTCCTTTGAACACTGCTGCTTTCCCTTTGTTCTCCAGGTGGGCGCCTGATTACCAACATTTGAATTGTATTCCTTCCCTCTGAAACTTGAATTGTTTTCCCTTTGTTTTCCAGGTGGGTGCCTGATTGCTGAACCTGAATTGTCCTCTTCTGCTTTTCTTTTGAACTGTCTCTCCTTGTTCTTCAGGTGGGTGCCTGATTGCTGAACCTGAATTGCTTTTTATTCTTGAAACTCGTGTTGTCTTTCCCTGTTCTCCAGGTGGGAGTATGATTACAATAAAACAGACAAAACAAAAGAAACTTTTCTGCCCCAGTTTGGTAGCTAGGGACATCTGTAAGCGTTAATTGAATCATGCTACCCAATATCTCTACGAAGTTAGAAGCTAGGCCCCATTATCCAGGAAGGTCCTGAAAATTAAAATCAAATCTCATCTTAGAAGTGAAAACTTACTCCGACTTCCTAAAGGTGAAACTTATGCTAAATCTCATTATCTATGAAGGTCTTAAAACTAAATCCCATTATCCAGGAGGGTCCTGAAAATTTCAAACCGAATCTCATCCTAAGAATGAAAACTTCAAATCCAACTTGTATTTCCTCAAGGTAGAGCTTATGCTAGATCTTTTTACTCATGAGTGTTTTGAATTTTAACTAGGTCCAATTGTCCAGGAGGGTCCTGAAAATTTCAGGTTAAATCCCATTATCCAGGTGGGTCCTGAGAAGCCGAGAATGAACTTACCTGAGCCATGCTTTCTTCCTGGAGGATCTCAACAGAACGAACAAAATTCCTTGCCCCCTGAACCATGATTTTCCTCGTGGAGGGTTCCTGCAGATCGAACAAATTTTTCTTTCCCCTTCTCGAACCGCCTTTGTGCTGACAAAACTTGGGCACGACACTTGAAAAAAATTCAAACTTTCAAGCTTTGATTTGGACACAATTTTTGTCCCTGTTTCAAACAAAGAAAACTTGTGAGTTTATAAATATGGTGGTTGATTTGTGGCCTTGGTCTTGAGGTCTATTGCTCCTTCACTTGCCATGATAACTTTGATTTCCACTTGGAAGACCTTGCTTGTTATTGGTTAACCACTTTCTCTGTCAACCTTATCACAGAAAATACCTTTGATCCGTTCAAACCCAACACTCTCTATCTGTTGCATTGTTCCTGAATTCACATATACCGAACCTTTGTATTTCACATGAATCCCAAAGCACATCGATTGTTATGCACTCAGTGCGCTTGCTGTTCTTTCCTGACGTATGCCACTAGCCTTGGCCTTGAAGTCTATTGATCCTTCACTCGCCATGATAACTTTGATTTCCACTAGGAAGACCTTGCTTGTTATTGGTTAACCACTTTCTATGTCAACCTTATCACAAAAAATACCTTTGATCTGTTCAAACCCAACACCCTCTATCTGTTGCATTGTTCATGAATTGACATATACTGTACCTTTGTATTTCACAGGAATCCCAAAGCGCGTTGATTGTTACCAACTCAGTGCGCATGCTGTTCTTTCCTGACTTATGCCACTTTGATGTGCTAGCCAGATCCCGTTTTGTGCAGTTGGAAAGCTAGTGGCAAATTTTGAAGTCATTTCTCACTTTTTGTGACCAACCAGACTCAGGAAGAGGAAGTAAACAAGACAAAAGGAACAGAGTAAAGTACAAGGGAAAGAGATGATTCATAACAAGAAAACTACAAAGTAGAAACTTATCAGATGTGGATACCAACTCTAATGACCATGACATGCACATTTGGATTAAGTGACCTAATCTGTCAAGCAAGTCTAATGTTCAACTCTTGTTGTACCTCTGAGTCGTGAAACTGGGATTCAATGCTCCGATTATTCTATCTGATTCACGGTCCTTATTCGACTTGTAGTGCCCGAAGGGTTTTCACCATCAAGCCTCTCTCATTTTGTTCTTTCTCTCAACTCACCATCGCCTTATGGTGCCTGTGAAGGTTTTCACCAATAAGACTCTCTCATTTTGTTCTTTTCTCCTTATTTCCTCTGATTCTGCAGATGGCAAGGCATTAACCATGGTAAAAACATCATATACTCTTGCATGTCTAAACTAAGCACTCTCAAAGATTATCTGGGGGGTCTTTTTTGGACTGTAATGTGCCTTTTAGACAGGGTTAGAAAGAAAGGATATCATAAAAGCTCAAAATAACTAAGACAACGGGGTTAATTTATTTACAACTTTTGGAATCCATTCTAAAAACTTTGCCTCAATTTCTAAAACAAGGGAATTTGATTCACTTTTTTTCTTTTTCTTTTTACTAAGAAAGACTGCCCCACTCTCGACTTCGTGGGATTATGAAATATTTTATTTGGTACGACCGAACCTTAAGGTTTCCTACGTATCTTGTGGTGACAAGAATCAGGTCGAACGTAGTTCACGAAGATGCGTTTTGTTGTTGCTATTTTTCTTTTTCTTTTTTCTTCTTTTCTTTCTTCTTTTCTTTTTTTTTTCTTTTCCCTTTTTTTATCTTTATTTTTCTCTTCTTTTTTTTTGAATTTCCCTTTTGGAATGAACCTTTTTAAAATAAATCTATGGGGACATAAACTTTTTTTTTCCGCATGACTCTAACTTGATTCCAAAAGAGGGGAGGTCAAAGAAATTAGTACAGGCTCAAAAGGGTATCGAATGGTATAAGTGTTTGGGTAGCTGAAAGAGGGCCTCCCAATCCCTAAAAATGCCAAGCACAACACATGCAACTTGAAATGAAAATTGAAGATCATGCACAATATTTCTTTTGCGGCTTCACTGTTGGTATCACTGGTATGCCTTCCACTTTTCTTTAGTGCCTTGTTAGGTACAGAACCCTCGTTGGGTGATTCCCTCTTCACAATGGATATCCTCCGTCAATTCGGAGAAAACTTCCTTGACTTTATCTTGTAACTTGAGATGCACTTGAACTCAAAGTTGCTTGCTTCAAATCGTCCGGAATGCACTCTCCCCTAACGAATTCTTGTCACCCTATTAACTTTCCAAATTATCTGTCCCAGTTCACACAATTCGGGCTTTAAGTGGTCTCAAAATCCCTTTACTTACTTCCTTCAAATGTCCCTATCATCTTCAAAATTATTTCATTGCTTCATGATTAGACTAACTTTTAAGACCAGGCTTAGAATTATGCGTGCATGTCATGTCGCTAGAACCAGCATGAAAAGAACTATAAAAGGAGAAGAGAACTAAACAAAAATGACTAGAAATAACAGAAAACAGAAAATTGCATTACACAAACAGTGAAAGGGTTTGAACAACAAAACAAGCAAAATAAACTGGGGTACAACCCTGGAACAAACCTAGATAACACTAAATGAGTTACTACAACTAAAGGAACTAGGCAAAATAAAAGGATATAAGGGTTTGAGTCACAAGATAATATCCGGATTACAACCCTGAAATAACCCGGATAACAAAAATGACAACAAAATGAACCACCAAGACTCCTCCCCGTCTAGCCAAGAAAGGAGCGTCTTTCCAATTACGAAGTTCGGCATCTTAGCCCCTGAGTTCCACATCAATATTACCAAGACCATTACCAATTTCAATATCATTATCTTCACCAAGTGGCTCATTGACTCCTTTGACCAACCCTTCGTCATTGCAAACCATCCCAACAATCTGTGCGTTGTCATGTACCTGTAGAGGATTATGTGTGACACTTGGGGTATTACTGCCTTGGACCATAATTATTCCTTCTTGAATAATTCTTTCTATTTCCCTTTTCAAAGCACGGCAATCTTCAATGCTATGCCCTTGGACATTAGAGTGGTACATGCACCGTATAGTTGGATCAAATCCTTTTGCATATGGGTCCGGCGTATAGCCGAGGAGCGGATCAATCAGGCCATAATGTTTTAACTTTTCAAACAGGCTTGTATAGGATTCTTCGATTGGCTTGAAACTATTTCTTTGCCTTTGTTTCCCTCCCTGCCCTAGTTTTCTAGGGTTGTTGGATGCTCGAAAATGCTGCGGAGGCAAAAGTGCATTATGCGGTGCTGGCGCTCGCCATGAGGAATGACCCAGTGGTTGGACAAATGGTCGGACTTTGTTCGAAGGATAATACTGGGGTGGATTATGTGGAATTTGGGGTTGTTCATGGGGTCGGTATTGAGGCTGAAAGCATTTAGCAAGAATGCCCACTGGATCCTGTCGTTGGCGCGGTTCAGCAACATCTTTTCTATCAATTTGAGGACTGTCCCGAGCAACTTGTTCATTCCATCTGAACCAAAAGTCCCTAAAACTTTCGTTTCTTTTCCATTTGAGATAGGGAGGAGCGGTCTGGGACAATGTCTATATTGTACTAAAAGTGTCGCACAAAATCTTGAGACATGTCATCCCATGTATGCGACTTACCGACATCTTGACGAGTATGCCATTCCAAAGCTGCCCCAGTCAGGTTCTTACTGATATACGCCATCAGAAACTCATCTTTCCTGCCAACACTTCTCATTTCATTGCCATAACCCCTCGGATGGGCTTCTGGATCTCCACACCCATCATACAAATTAAACTTTGGCATCTTAAACCCTTTCAGCTTTCTGGATATCTCATCTTGCTCCACTGTCTTAGCAGGCTTTGCAATCTTATCGGGAGGCTCAAAATGAGGAGCGTGAGAGTATAGAACCAAGCCCTTGAAAGTTGGTTCTGGAGCACAGTGTTGGGAATCGGGGATTTTGAACACAGTATTGCTAGAGGATCGAGGAAAGATAGCAGGTGGATGAGCTGCAAAAACATGAGTGGTCAAAGGAATGGGATATGAGGTGGTTCTGGCGGGTGGAGTGTGAAAAGGTTGTGGGGAGATATCAGCAGTAGTAGGAATCTGGATTTGTGACAGTGGCGGAATGGTGACAAGGCTTTCAGTGTAGTTAGTGGGAACTGATGGTGGAGAGTGCCCACTAATCCAGGCTTGGTATATTTCGGCCATCTGTCCTTTCAACCTCAAGACCTCTTCTTTCAACTCAGATTCTGTGATGATCCAAAAGGTCATCACTTGCTTTAAATTAAAATTTGTGTTTCCGAGGCCTTGAAAACCTCGTTTAGAGTCACCTGATTTGCATGCGCAGTCTGGGCGCGTAGCCGGAAAGCTTAAATATGAAAATCTGTGAAAAATGGTAAATTGGCTATAAAATGAGTTAATTTGACTTCGGTCAACGTTTTGGGTAAACAGACCCGGACTCGTGATTTGACGGTCCTGGAGGGTCCGTAGAAAAATATGGGACTTGGGCGTATGCCCGGAATCAAATTCCGAGGTCCTGAGCCCGAGAAATGAATTTTTAAAGGAAATTGTTTTCTGAAATTGTTTAAGGAAATTTGAAATGAAATTTGATTAGAACGTGTTGGTATCGGGCCCGTATTTTGGTTCCGGCGCTCGGTACAGGTCTTATATGTGATTTAAGATGTTTCTGTAAAATTTGGTGAAAAACAGACGTTGTTTGACGTGATTCGGACTTATATTGCTAAAAATTTGATACTTGATGAAGTTTGAGAAAAATGCTTTGATTTTTGAGGGTTAATTTGTTGATAATGATGTTATTTTGGCGATTTGATCGCACGAATAAGTCCGTATGATGTTTTTGAGGTTGTGTGTATGTTTGGTTTGGAGCCCCGAGGGCTCAGGTGAGTTTTGGATAGGATACGGGGTGAAATTTTGGACTTAAGGAATTGCAGGCCTGCAGACTTTGCATTTCCCAAATATTTTTCGCAATTCCCAGGCTTGTTCGCATTTCCCAAACTTTCTTCGCAATTCCCAGGTTTCATTTCCCAAACATTTTTCGCAATTCCCAGGCTTGTTCGCATTTCCCAAACTTTTTTCGCAATTCCCAGGTTCGCATTTCCCAAACATTTTTCGCAATTCCCAGGCCTGTTCGCATTTCCCAAACTTTTTCGCAATTCCCAAACTTTTTTCGCAATTCCCAGATCTGAGACCTGCAATTTTACACTTAAACGATTTTGAACCCCATTTTTCATATTTTCTCAAACCCAAACACACTTAGGCGATTTTCCAAGAACAAGTCTTCTTCCAAATCAATTGTAAGTTAGTTTTTACTAATTTCTTTCAATCATTAACATCTTTTAACATGATTTCAACCTAAAATCAAAGATTTTCATGGGGGAAATTGGGTGTTTTCGGTAGAACCTAGGTTTTTCAAAAATTGGGGATTTGGACCTCAATTTGAGGTCTGATTTCAAAACAAATTATATATTTGAGTTCGTATGGGAATGGGTAATCGAGTTTTGGTTCGAACATCGGGTTTTGACCACGTGGGCCCGGGGGCGATTTTTGACTTTTTGGGTAAAACTTTGGAAAACTCATTTTCATGCATTGGGGTTAATTCTTTTAGCACTTATTGATGTAATTAAGTAATTTGTGATTAGATACGAGCGAATTGGCGGTGGAATCAAGGGGTAAAGCTATAATTAAGACTTGAGTTGTGTTCAAGGCATCGAGGTAAGTGTTTGGTCTAACCTTAGCTTGAGGGATTAGGAGTTGAGTCCTATTTTCTATGTGTTAATTGTTGAGTACGACGTATAGGCATGGTGACGAGTATCTATACGTTGGTGTCAAGTATGACCGTGAGTCTTATATTGTGATTTTCATGATTTCGTTGTGTTCTTCATGCTTTGGTGATGATTTCTAGTTGTTGTGAAAAGTTTGTGGAAGGAATTGAGACCTTTGAACATTTTGGAGCATTGGCTCGAGTTATATTATGAATTGTGAAAGTATATGAGATGATTGAACCCTTTGGAGCATTGGCTCAAGTGGTAAAGTGAGTTATGGAGTACAAGTAAAAGATAGAGAAAGAGTTATTGAAATGTTCCCTTGCCGGGATTTAATTATTTAATTGTTGTTCCTTTGCCGGGATTTAATTATTTACTTGTTGCTCCCTTGCCGGGATTTAATTGTTAAATCGTTGTTCCCTTGCCGGGATTCCTATATGTTCTTGTTTATTTCCCTTTCCCTTGTTTGTGATTGTTGTTTGGGTGAGGAAGAGTGTTAAAGCACGAAGGGTGATGCCGTGCTTGTTTGCTATTGTGAGGAAAGAGTGTAAAGCACGAAGGGTGATGCCGTGCCGCACGATGTACCATTCCGTGCCACTTCTATTGATTATATGTGAGGAAAGAGAGTAAAAGCACGAAGGGTGATGCCGCGCACATTTTATTATTCTAATTGCTTTGGTGAGGAAAGAGAGTAAAAGCACGAAGGGTGATGCCGTGCACTTGTCTTTGATTTTCCCGATTCTTGCTGATAATTGAGTTATGCAGTCCTTTACTTTTATTTACTGATTTTCTTGTTGTTATCGGTTCAAGTGCATTAATTGTCTTATTCCACTATTACTGTGATTCTTTATGTTGGCATTTTCCCTTATTGTGTTACTTGTTATTATTGGCTCGAGGTATCCTTGCGCAACATTATGCCTTAAATTTATGCTATAATTGCTACATGTTTATGTGACTTAATTGCTACTTGACATTTAGCATACTAAATATTAAGTTGCCTATTTGCTCCTTAAAGTCCATAATTAATTGCTACTTGTCATTACTTGTTTTCCTCAGTGAGTCATAATTATTGTGTACTTGTTGTCTTATGAATTCGTATTAATTGTTGTGTTTGTTGGAGTAAATTTCATTTGGAAGAACTGTTAATTTAATGAAATGGGAGCGGGTGGTACGCCTACCACGAGATTTAATAAAATGGGAGCGGGTGGTACGCCTACCACGAGATTTAACGAAATGGGAGCAGGTGGTACGCCTACCACGAGATTTAATGAAATGGGATCGGGTTGCACGCCTGCAACGAGTTGTGAACCGAGAGTGAAACCTGCCTTTGTTTTCCTTATCCTTGTTAGAAGTTGAATTTTGGTTTCCTGATAATTCTCTTGAGATTCTGTTTCAACTGTTATCTCCCCGCCAACATGTTTCCCCCTCCCATCCTTACTTGTTTATTCCTGCTTTACTTTCTGCTGTATATTATATAACTGCACAGGTTTATTTGGTGGTCCGGTCCTAGCCTCGTCACTACTTCGCCGAGGTTAGGCTTAGGCACTTACCAGCACATGGGGTCGGTTGTGCTGATACTACACTCTGTGCTCTTTTGCACAAATCCAGGTCCCGGACAGCAGCAGTAGCTCGGGAGCCAGCCTTCAGTCCACCGAGACTCCGAGGTAGCCTTGCACACGTCCGCAGGCCCGACGTCTCCTCTATCTTATATTTCATTCTGTTATCTCATGTTTTCGAGACAAACGATGTTATATTTCTTTCAAACGATTGTATTTAGTACTCTTAGTAGTCCGTGGATGATGTGACACCAGTTCTTGGGTAGAGGCACATGTTGAATTCCGCATTAGTGTTCAGCTTATTTAATTTAAGTCTTCCGCTTTAATTTCATATTCCGCTGTCATCTAAATATTTAACGCTGGTTGTTATGATTGATAAAAGGATTTAAAATAAAATAGGTAGGAGTTTATGATTTGTGGCTTGCCTAGCTTCTACGAGTAGGCGCCATCACGACCCCCAAGGGTGGGGAAATCCGGGTCGTGACAAATTTTGACTCAACAAATTCCTTAGGCGGATAAATAACCCTTCTGTCCAACTCTTTGCTAGCCATGGCTACCTTACTCTTTGACCTTGTGTTGTATGGATGAGTTACCTTAATAACCACAAACCAACCACCTTTCTGCTATGAAGATGAAGGGAACAAAATGGGGTTATCCTGTTAGCATCAGGGCATTTAACAGTTAAAGATATCACATTGTGTGCAATGCACCTAGCAACAATTAACGGTTCTAGAATGACTTCGAGGGTCACAAGGTCACTTGGCATCATCCCAATTTTGTTCATTTCAATCTTCTCCTTTCTTTCTTTTCTAGCACTTCTTGGATTGCTCATTTTTTTTCCTTTTTTTTCTAGCTGTCACTCTTTTCTTTCCTCTCATTTCTCACATCCCGTAATTTTATTTTTTTTCTTTTTTTTTTCCTTTTTTTAAAAAAAATTTGAACCCTATGTAGGTTTCCTACGTATCATGACGCCGCATGAATCAGATCTTTGCGTAGTTTGGGAAGATCGGAAATAAAGCAAACAAACTAACGTTCTCTTTTTTTCTTCTTTTTTACCTTAATGACTACTCTGATGAGAAAAGAGAAATAAAAGAAGCAAATCCTTTTTTTTATGAATTTTCCAGACTTAATGTTCTATAACCTATTCCAAACTCAAGCTTAACGAGCATATATTTTTTTTCTTTTTGAAACAAATACTCTACGGGAAATTATTAAGAAAAAAAACCCTACAAGAGAAAAATATTTTTTGATTTTTTTTTCTTTTTTTTAGGAAGGAAATCTAAAGAATAGACTAAAGAAAAATATTTTGAATTTTCATTTGATATCCTGAAGAAAGATTTCGAATAAAAGAAATGGAAAAGATAAAAATATTTTTGTATTTCAATTTTTGATTACCTAAGGACGAAACTCTAAAGATAAACAAAAGATAAAATATGCTTTTTTTTTTCTCTTCTATATTCAATGTCCTAAAATTCTAGTGCAAATAAAAGAATATATTTTTTGTTTTTTTTATATATTTCCCAAAGAAGGACCTTACAAGAAAATCTTTTTGGATTTTTGATTTTTTTTTTAAAGAAAACTTCTAAAGAGGTATGAAAAGAAAATTCTCTCTCTGTTTTTTTTTGAATTTTTATCTTAATATACTGAAGGAAATATAAAAGTAATTTCAATTCAATAAAGCAAAACCACCTCAAAATTTCTTTTTTTTTAATTTCTAGGAGTAGTATTTCTAAAGAAAATTCTAACGGAAATATAAAAACGCAAAATATCATTTTTTTTATTTTTGATTTATAATACAGTTTTCAAATACAAAATTGGAAATTATAACAAAAGACTCGACAAACTTAGCTAGACTATGACAGGCTCTAGCATCAACTAAACGACTGAATACTACTATACATGACTAGAAATTAAAACATGAACAATAGACTCAAAAACATAAAAAGGCTCCTCACGCAGCTCCTGAATGCAGTGGTCCTGGGGTATCTGTCATGCTCAAACTCCGGTAAGTAGATCCACACCTGTATGAGAAAACTGAAACCAGCACTATATGAGACAATAATATTCCCTACTAGACACATGCAATACATGGTTGTAACTGTTTTTCTAAATTAACCTATGTGGCTAAAAGTGGCTAAAAATATAAAATTTGGCTAAGACCCCGCGAAGCCAAGAACCTAAGACTCACTAGGAAGACCGGACCCTATGTGGGTTGCCTACGTATCACGCCCCGAAAGACGAGTATCAGGTATACGTAGTTCGGGCAGATTGGATACGGTCGAGAATTTTAAAAAAACAACTGATTTTCTTTCCTTTTTTTTGATTTTTTGTTTGGAAAATGATGGGAAAATGCAAAATCTTTATGGATTTTTCATATATCTTTTTTTTGGTCTATTTCTTAAAAGAAATGTGAAAGAAAAACATAATTGGGCCCTACTTGCTTTATTTTCACAATTCACGCTCTTTTTTTCTTTTTCTTTTTCATTTGCCCTCAACTATCATTGGTCTGCCAAATGACCCTTTTACCCTTGAAGAAATACAACATGTAGCACATTAGGATGCATCAGGATGGTCTTTTATTTTTGGGTACACCTGTCCTAGACGGACCCAACCCCCGTGTTAAGTCCCCAAGGTCAAATGCACATGATGCAAACAAACGTTCCTACTAGGGATCCGGTATGAGGCTGTGTTATTCTAAGTTTAAAACCTGGGTGTATTGTTCTAGACCTGGCTTACCCGAGCGGACAGCTTGAGTCGAGGGGGGCAGCGTACCGGGAATACAGAAGCTTCACCGGCTTTGCTACTTGTCCGAACCTCGTTCTAAAATTGGAATATGACTCTAACAGAAGAGAAGTCACACGAAGTGCACACTTCCCAGATGATTTAGAAGACTCAGAGAGAGGAGGGTTCGTAACAATTTATATACAGTTCAAACAATATCAAAGCGGTAAAAAGCGACATTTAGCACCTTAGGCTCAAACACGTAAAAATCAGATAATAAACAAAAGCCAACTATACCAATTATTCTAAGCTCGAATTCTGAACCCTGAACCAAAAGTTCTGGGTTCTTGTTCCCCAGCAGAGTCGCCAGAGCTGTCACACCTCCTTTTTACTACATCGCAAGGGTATAAGGGAGTTTTTTCCAATTTAAGTGACAATCGAAACGGGATTATTTTATTTAAAATTCAGAGTCGCCACTTGGGATAATTTATGGTGTCCCAAGTCACCAGTTGAAATTCCGAATCGAGGAAAAGATTGACTCTGTTTTACAGTCCGCGAAATACAAAAATCCGGGTAAGGAATTCTGTTAACTCGGGAGAAGGTGTTAGGCATTCCCGAGTTTCGTGGTTCTAGCACGGTCGCTCAACTATTATTATTGGCCTAATTATCTGATATATTACACATTTAGAACCTATTGTGCATTTTTAACCTTTTTAGCCGCTTTTAGTATTTAAGGAATTATTCAAAGTTATTTAAAACACATCGCAAGCCACGCCACATGAAATGCACCCGTGGTTCACGACACGTTCTATTTAACCTTGTTGGAAATTAGAATCGGGTCACATGAAATGTACACGCGGATTTTAGTAATTACAAATCACAACTGCGTCACGGGAACCGTACCCTAGCCATGATAATTTATTATAAACGCGCCTAAAGCAAACTAACATGTTTGTGAATACTATGAACTTATTTATGGGTTAATGAAAGAGGGCAACTATATGATATTAACAGGAGCATGAATTCAAAACAAATAGATCTACCTAAACAAGAGATTTAGAACACTAACGACCTATGTTTTACTTCAATCCCATGTTCATGAACGAAGCATAACTAAGCAATTACGATCAGTACACTTCTTCAAAGCGCTCTCTTGAGCAACCTTTATGAAAAAGATATCATATGGCACACGTCCTACTCAAATCCCACCCTCCAGATAGAAAACCCCAACCAGGAAAAGATGACAATAAAATGACCAATATCAAATAACTCAAATAAAGAAGAATTACGCTTTATTCAAAACCTTATGACCAACTCAACATAATGAGAGAACAGAAACATCTTGCCAAAATTCCATATTGAAACACAAATCAACCAGAATTCTAGTAAAACACAAATAACCCAAAGTTCCATCTTAATATAAATTGAGCGAAACAGACCAACAATGACAAAAGAACAAAAACAACAACAACAACCAAGTACTGCTAAGGCATCCTGAGCAAAGAAACGATAATATTAAATCCAAGATCTAGATCAAATCAACCAATTACCTTCTGTTCCGACTTCTAAAATTTAAAATGCGGACCGAACGAACCTCGAACACAAATACAAACCTCGACTCCGTACGTGGCTGCTGAGTGTGAGCTGGTTCGTTACTTGGAGTGAGGGGATGGCCGAAGTTGCTGGCGCTAATTCTTTCTAAGGTTTGGTTCGGTGAAAGGTGTTCCCGGCGGAGATGGGGTTGGGGTCAAGTGATGGAGCTGCTGTTGGTTTTTAATGGGGAAGTGGCCTTGTGTCACGACCCGGATTTCCCACCATCGGGAGTCGTGATGGCGCCTACTGTTGGAGCTAGGCAAGCCAAACATTTAAACATTTTAGGATAACAACATAACAATAATAAAATAACTAGTCTTTAAATAAATGCGGAAGTCTTTTAAAACATAAATAACTGAAAACCCAAAATGCGGAAGTCTAATATTTCACTACCCAAGACTGGAGTCGCTATCTCACGAACTACTAAAGAGTGCTACAAACAAGTCTGAATAGAAATACATAAATGTCTGTCTCGGTACAATGAAAACAAACTGAAACATAGAAAGGGACTCCGGCCTGCGAACGCCAGCTAGGCTACCTTGTAAGTCCCTGGACTGAGGTCAGCTCCCGATCGATATCCTACTGCTGTGGTCCAAAAACTGCTCCGGTACCGTGATTTGTGCAAAAGAGCACAGAAGTGTAGCATCAGCACAACCGACCCCATGTGCTGGTAAGTGCTTGGCCTAACCCCGGCGAAGTAGTGACGAGGCTAGACAGGACACCAATTAACCTGTGCAGTTCAATGTATATATATGCAACACAAGGAAAGAGTACAGAAATTAAACAGTTAACTAGGGAGGGAAGCATGCTATGGGGGAGTACAAACCGGATATAAAATCATCAACTTAAGTAAGAAACAGGGCAATAACAATAATTAACAAAAAAACAAGAGAATCAACAGTTGCACGGCATCAACCTTCGTGCTTTTACTCTCATTCTCACCAAAAACAATCAAATAGAATGCACGGCATCACCCTTCGTGCTTTTCCTCACATAACTCTCATTTCATGGCACGGAATGATCCTTCGTGCAATTATAGTCAAATTAGAGCACGGAATGTCCCTTCGTGCATAAATAATCAAAACATGGCACGGAATGACCCTTCGTGCAAATATAATCAAAATATGGCACGGAATGATCCTTCGTGCAAATATAATCAAACATAGCACGGAATGACCCTTCGTGCATTATCACTCTTCCTCACCCAAACAATAATCACAACCAAACGGGCGAGGGAATAAGCAAATAATAAGAAATGTCCCGGCAAGGGAAAACACAATTAAACAGCTAAATCCTGGCAAGGGAGTAACAACAACAACTTTCACATCCCGGCAAGGGAGATAATCAAGATACTAAAACCATCCCGGCAAGGGATTAATCATATCTCTTTCCATTTCTTTTATTTCTTACTCAATAGTATTTTTATTGTTCGAGCCAACGCTCCAAAGAATTTACAGTTCATAACCAATCCTCAAACTCTTCACATTATGTAGAATTCATCAATTAGCATAGAAGAGTCTCAAAAATATCAGAAATACGTGCAACAAGGACCCACGGTCATGCTAGACACCGGTGTATAGATACTCGTCACCATACCTATACATCGTACTCGATCATTTAGCATTTAGCAATTAATAACACTCTAATCCTATTCCCTCAAGCCAAAGTTAGATCAAACACTTATCTCGGTCCAAAGAATAGCAATCAATCCTCAAATACCGCCTTTTCTCTATAATCCGACTCCGAAACAATGATATCTAGGCATAATTAATTCAATAGTATCAATAAAGACTCAATGGCTACATCCCATAGCCTAGATATGAATTTCCTAGCATTTCTTCCAAAAATACCAAAATTCGACACCGGGCCCACATGGTTCAAACACGAGGCTCGGATCAAAACCTAGTCACCCATAACCCCACCAGTTCAAATATATAATTTGTTTTAAGATTCGAGCCCGAATTGAGGTTGAATCACCCAAAATTCTCAAAAACCTAACTCTACCCAAAACCCTTAATTTACACCCTAAATTACATGTTTTAGGTCTAGGAATTTGATAAATGATGATAGAAAATGAAGAAAACGAGTTAGATAATACTTACCCAAGAAGCTTTGGTGAAGAAAAGCTCTAAAGATCGCCTATGGGCTGTGGAGAAGATGAGTTCGTGTGAAATATGGACTAAATCCCGAAGCTACTGTTTCTGTAATTTTAACAAAATCACTGGGCGTTTTTGACCTTCACGATCGCGACAGGGGTGTCGCGTTCGCGAAGAAAGAGGACTGGGAACAACGCGTTCGCGGAAGACTTATCGCGAGCGCGTAGAAGGGGGAAAGGCTGGGTCCAGGACTTGTACTATGCGAACGCGAGATGGGGTAAGCGAACGCGATGAAGAAGAGGCTGTTACTACGCGAACGCGAGGACTAGTCCGCGAACGCGATGAAGGAATTACTGGGGGTCCTGAGTTGGCTTACGCGATCGCGTATGGGGTAACACGAACGCGATTAAGGGAAGGCTAAGGCTATGCGAACGCGAGCTGAAAGACGCGATCGCAAAGAAGGAAAGCACTGTGTAAAAATTGCAGGAAATCTGCTACTAAGTTCAAAAATACCCCAAACACCTCCGAAAACACTCTCGAGCCCTCGGGGCTCCCAACCAATCACACACACTAACTCAACAACATCCTACGAACTTACTCGAGCGATCAAACCGCCAAAACAACATCAAAATCAATGAATCAAACCTCAAAATCATCATTTTTCATTCTAACTTCACAAACTTCAAACTTTAGATATTTAGGTCCGAAACACGCCAAATGACGTCCGTTTTCGACCAAACTTTACAGAAAGCGCTTAACACATATTTAAGACTTGTACCGGGCGTTGGAACCAAAATACGAGCCCGATACCATAGTCTTTTAATCAATTTTCATTTCCATTTTCCTTAATAATTTCAAAAAAACAATTTCACAGAAAAATTCTTTTACTCGGGTTCTAGACCTCGGATTTTGACTCCGGGCACATGCCCGAGTCCCATATTTTTCTACGGACCCGTCGGGACTGTCGAATCACGGGTTCGGGTCCGTTTACCAAAAATGTTGACCGAAGTAAATTTTAAATCATTTTAAAGCCACATTTTGAAATTTTCCACAAAGTTTAACATATAATCTTTCTAGCTACGCGTCCGGACTGCGCACGCAAATCGAGGCAAGTAAAAAATGAGGTTTTCAAGGCCTCGGAAGCGCGAAATGAAGGAGGAAACAGGTGATGACCCTTTGGGTCGTCACACCTTGGGATGAAGCAACGGAATGGTGGTCAAGGTGGTCGACAGATGGTTTGGTGGTGAAGAGGATGGGTGTCGTTGGATGCTGGAGATGGAGGGGAGCGTTTTGTTCTTTGCGGCTGAAACCGATGAAGTAGAGGTGGGGTTTGTGAAGACGAAAAATTAGGGGG
>NC_031989.1:48673529-48687579 GCF_001879085.1 Nicotiana attenuata
AAAATTAGGGGGGGGGGGGTCTCGTGGGTGTCAGCGGCGGAGCTGATGTATCTTAGAGTCTAGGGTCTAAGTTTTCTTTGTATTTTTTGTGTGTATCCGCCGATGGTAGATTATAGGGATATAGGGTTTTGTAGGGTTTTTTAGGTTAAGGGGTATGTGCCTAGGAATTATGGGGTTGGGAATTATGGCTAGATCCAAAAATTAGGCCTAAAAATGGGTCGTTTGTGCCCAAATTTTATTCTTTCCCCGCGAATGAGACTAAAAATACGATCTCATTTATTAATTAATCATACTTAAGTAAAATAACTATTAAAATAAGACTAACCGTTAAAACAAAACTATTTTTGGTATATTTCAAGATTGAAAATGACTACAAAGCATTAATGAAACTATTTTTTTTATATTTTCATTTTCTTGTAATAAAATAAAGTAAAAAAGTCAAAATTAGTTGAGATAGCGATATTAGGCCTAAGCTAAATATTTACGTGCTAAAATATGAAAAATCTTGGGGAAGGTAAAAAATCACATGTCTACAATGATATAGCAGTCTTTAAACAAATGAAAAGCTGTTATAGCAAATAAGGGTGGATGGGAAAAGGTATGTGCATGTTATAACAAATTTAAGCAAATAAAGGCGGATAAGGGAAGGGATGTGCATGTTATAACAGGTTTAAACAAGCAAAGGTGATCGGAAAAAGGGATGTGCATGTAATAGCGAAATTTAGCAAATAAAGATGGAAAAGGAATATGCATTTTATAACAAAGAAAACTAATCCACAAAAGCCAAGTTCATTATGGTAAGAGCCTAAGTATATCTCGAGCAGAGTCGCCATGCGGTTACGCCCCATTTTCTCACGAAAGCGGGTTTCGACGTCGTGACAACTCCTTTTAGAAGGGGAGACAGAGTGCTAAAAAGAAGAAGAGTCGCCACCTAACAATTTTTAAGGTGCGTTAGGGCACCTATTGTGCAGATAACTCTATTTGACTAGTCAACGCCACCAAAGATTGGGTAAGGGCTCAAATTACCTCGATGAGAAGGTGTTAGACACTCTTCGAGGTCCACAACTGTGGGTCCCGGCCAAACTTAAGATTATGTGGATTACAATTGAGCTAAACGATCAAATAATCAAGGGGATTTAAAGGCCAAAGAATTTTATCACAACATAATTAGTACAAATCTTAGTACAAATATAGCGATGTAACTATTTAGATCTAATAGCAACATATAAAAGAGGGGAGGGGGGGGGGGGTCCTAAGGTTTTTAGCCTAAAAGATCACCCCGTGCAACATAAATAATACTTCGCAACTCCCTTGGGGTAGGGAGTTACTCATATTATTCAGCGGGCACAAACTATCATCTCCTGATACTCGATTACTATATTAAAGTTGTTTACATAAAGCGTGCTAATTCAATTCTAAGTCGTGCTCTATGCGTGCACTACCCATTCCATACCTATTATCCAGGAGGTATTGGACCTCTATTTGGGTGGTTCTTGTCACGACCCAGATTTCCCATCCTCGGAAGTCGTGATGGCGCCTACTAGTGAAAGCTAGGCAAGCCGACCAATTGAATTATTTACCTTGTTTTTATTTTTTTTTATTTCGTTAACAATTAAGAACCAACTTAATAAACAACAAATTTTAATAAGCGGAAGGCTGAATTGCAATGTCTTAATAATACTACCAATACCAATCCATAACAAATCTACCCAAGACTGGTGTCACAACTTCACAGACGGTCTAGGAGTACTACAAATAAAGGTCTGAAGAAAAGTAATACAACACTGTCTCTGGAAATACATGAAAGAAACAGGATAAAAAGATAGAAGGAGACGCCAAGGCCTGCGGATGCCTGCAGGACTACCTCGGGTCGCCTGATGGACAAGAAGCAGCTATCTCACTGCGGTCCGAAAGCTATAGCACCGGGATCTGCACAAAAAAATGCAGAGTGTAGTATCAGCACAACCGACCCTATGTGCTGGCAAGTGCCTAGCCTAACCTCGGTGAAGTAGTGACGAGGCTAGGACCAGACTACCAAATAAACCTGCAGCTAAATCATTTACAGCAGAAAAGTAAAAGCAGAAATGTACAGTCAAGGATGGGAGGGGGAAACATGCTGCGGGGGAAACATCAAATGATAACAGGAGAACAACAGGTAAATATAAGGAACACCATAACTCAATTTTCAATAAGAATCAGAAATCAAACAAATGCACGACATCACCCTTTGTACTTTTACTCTCATCCTCACCATAAGAATCAATATAATCTGCACGGCATCACCCTTCGTGCTTTTACTCTCGTCCTCACCATAAATATCAATATAATCAGCACGGAATTGTACACCGTGCGGCACATCATCACCCTTCGTGCTTTACACTCTTCCTCACAAAATCATACACGGCATCACCCTTCGTGCTTTAACACTCTCTCACCAAAACAATGCCCGACATCACCCTTCGTGCTTTAGCACTCTCTCACCAAAATAATGCACGGCATCACCCTTCGTGCTTTAACACTCTTCCTCACCCAAGCAACAATCACAAAGCAATAAGGGCAAGGAGATCAACAAATTCACAATTAAATCCCGGCAAGGGAACAATAGTACAACAATCATATCCCGGCAAGGGAAAACAAGATAAAAACAATAACATCCCGGCAAGGAAGATAACATTAACAACAATATCTGTAATGACCCGACCGGTCGTTTTTAGAATTTATGCCCCGACCCCCTATTAACTGCTTCCCCTAAGTTTATTTCTACTATTTTGGTTTGCCGGGACGTTCGGTGTTGAGTTTCGGAGAGTTTTGGGACACTTAGTCCCTAAATGAGAGCTTAAGTGTTGGAAAATGGTCAGTAGTCGGAATAGTGTGAAGACGGTCTCGAAATGGAAATCCGATGGTTCCGTTAGCTCCTTTAGGTGATTTTTGGGTTGGGGGCGCATTCAGAATAAATTTTGGAAGTCCGTAGCTAATTTAAGCTTGAAATGCCGAAGTTTGAATTTTTGAAGTTTTCGGCCAGATAGTGAGATTTTGATCCGAGGGTCGGAATAGAATTTCGGAAGTTGCAATAGCTCCGTCATGTCATTTGGGATGTGTGTACAAAATTTTAGGTCATTTGAACGAGGTTTGGTTAGGTTTTTAATGGAATGCTTGTTTCGGAAGTTTTAGAAGAACTTAGGCTTGAATTCGATGTAATTTGACGGTTTTAGTGTTGTTTGAGGTGTTTTGATAATTGGAACAAGTTTGGATGATGTTTTAGGATGTGTTGGTATTTTTGGATGAGGTCCCGGGGGCCTCGGGTGAGTTTCGGGGTGGTTTCGGATCATTTTGGAGAAGTTTGATATTGCTGGTTCTGGTGTGACACTGTAGCTTCGCAAATGCAAATTTTTGCTGGGAATTGCGAAAACACTGTAGCTCCGCAATTGCGAAGTTTTGTCGGGAATTGCGAAAAAACACTGTATCTTCGCAAATGCGAATTTTTGCTGGGAATTGCGAAAATACTGTACCTTCGCAATTACGAAGTTTTGTCGGGAATTGCGAAAAACACTGTAGCTGGGCAGAATGTTAAGTTCTGAAAATGGGACTTCGTTCCCATTTTCCATTTTTTGACGATTTGGAGCTCGGGGAGAGGCGATTTTCGGGAGATTTTCAGAGAGAACAACGGGGTAAGTGTTCTTAACTTAATTTTGGTTAGATTACTCAAATCTATTACTAGTTTTAGCATTTAATCCATGAATTTTGTTGGAAACTTTTAGAAAACCCTCCTGGATAGAATCACAGATTTGAGGGTCGAAATGTTATGGGATTTGGATAATTTTGGTATGGTTAGACTCGTAAAAGTGCGAGGTTTCTGGAAATATAAACTTTACCCGATTCCGAGATGTGGGCCCGAGGGGCATTTTGGTCATTTTGCCTAATTTCGCGCTTTAGCTTTGAATTAAATAGTGGAATCTGGTGCTTGAGATGTTATTTACAATGTGTGATTTAATTGAATAGATTTGGGCCATTTGGAGTCGAGTACTCATGACAAGAACGTGGTTGCTAGTTGATTTTAGCCGGTTCGAGGTAAGTATCTTGCCTAACCTTGTGTGGGGGACTTCCCCTTAGAATTTGAGTCTTCTTTGTTGATTGTATTCCTTGTACGCAAGGTCACGAGTGCGTGCTTAGATTTATTTGTGGAAAATTGTCCCTTTTTGGCGGCTAGATCCTTCTAATCACCGAATATGAAGTTGTTCTTGATGCGATTGCGTTCCCTGTTATTAGCTTCAACTTTACATGTCTTACCTGGAATTTATTCGCCCTTTTTGGCTTATTATTGTTGCCTAATTGACTTTTACTTGTTTCACTGTAGACTCTACCCTTCTATAGTCACATTATCACTCCTAACTGCTTGTCTTTATTTGGAAGCATTATTTTCTATCTCTCGTGTAATTAATTGGTCTTAATTGGAAAGAAGTTAGATATCCTATGTTTAATTGATATTTCCTTAAATTGTAATTTTTTCGATTCATGTTAGCTTCCTTGTTGTTGAACTTAGTATTATGAAATTGTTTTTTCATATTATTTCTCCCTTGTTGGGTTGTTCTTATCGCGCTTAGTATTTCTCTGTTACGGTTATTCCTTATGAGTTAGTTGTACCATCTTTTGGTGAACGGAAGTACCTGAGTTGATTCTCTTGCTTTGTTCCTGTACATATTATCATTTGTTGTGTTGTACTTGAGATTGCGATGCACAAGGTTTCTGCCGTGCGGTTGTTGATACTGTGATGCACGAGGTTTCTGCCGTGCGACTGTTGTTACTATGATGCACGAGCTCTCTGCCGTGCGGTTGTTCTTGAAGGGTTGCATGAGGTCTTTGCCGTGGTATTATTGCTATTGATGTGTTTCACATGCGGCGTAATAAGGCGGGATATGTTATATGCTTATATGTGGGTTGCGCATGTGGCGGAATAAGGTGGGAATATTGTGATGCACGTGTGGCGAAATAAGGCGGTGCTTATCATATTATTATTTGCACACGTTGCGAAATAAGGTGGGCTATGTCAGGGGTTGATTGTAAAGAATTGTGACGGCCCGTGGAAGCATTCCTATTTGTTTAATATTGTGATTGTAGGTTTCTTACCTGTATGAGCTTTATCGCTTGGAAGTTGTGAGGAAACATCGTACGGGCGGTCCGTTCTCCTTTTCATGTTTACTAGTTGTTGTTATAAACGTCAATACCACACAAGAGGGGAGGGGGGTGATTTGTGTGGTACCTAATTTTCGCGTTAGAAGAACCTGATTCTTCTAAGTGTTCTAGCTACAGCAGTTTGCGGAATAATAAATGCTGAAAGTAAAGTGCACAGAGATTTTTACGTGGAAAACACCTGGCTCAAAAGGTGAAAAAACCACGACCTACTACTCAGTAGGATTTTCCCAAACTCCACTAAACTCACTGAGCCAAAAACTGCATTTACAAAACTTTTTGTAAGCCTAAGGATTAACTCTATTCTCAGTGTAGCACACAGCCTCAACTATTGCGACACTTTCAAGTTAACTCTAACTTGAATACTCAATATACCTATTACAATTGCTTCTATGAAAGCTGAAAGGTACAATATGAAAACCTACTACAATTGAACTAGACTTAGAATAAACACAATGATGAAACTGGTTCTTCTATCTTAGTTCATGTAGCTTCAGACGTGCACACTTGTATCTCGCATATGTTTGCTTGCAAATTAGACTTGATCTTTTTGCTCTCAAATATGCTTAACTTCTGCTTATGTGCAATCCCTGTAAAAGAAAACAGTCGTTATATTTATGGAGTTAGTAATCAGAGTTTGATAAGAACTCGAATTGTGGATCCTTTGACAATTAGAGTCCAAGAACAACTCTAACTCCTAATCCATTTCCTTGATTCAGATATAATTCTCTTTTCATAAGGAGACTTCAACTCCTTATCCTGTATGCAATCTTTTCGATCAATTCAGAATATATTGTTGCTGATCCTTGAACTTATCTTCTTCACGCGTATGTCACATGTGCAAGCATATCAACACCGTGTCTCACATGATGGACCTGGTTCATGACTGAGTTCATTTTGTCAATCTTCAAAACTTCATCTGAACTTGGGCCAACACTAGTGGTAAAATTCTTGTTAAAAAAACTTGCACAAGCATACACGTAGTTGGACATCCCCATTAGAAGTAAATTCCTTCCGATTTTTTTACTAAGGGTGGAGATACGCCCTCGTTGGTCCATTATATATGTGAGAGTGGTTCTAGTTAACCAGTTAGTTGTTAGCATGACCGTGAGATTGATGGGGGCACAGGATGCCAAGTGTTTGATTTCAGATGTTGGGATTCCGTGAGCTGTAGTTTCGTTCGAGACTTGGGAAAATTGTGGAAAGAGTTGAATAAGACCTTATGTGGACATCATTGTAGGATATGAGTTATTGACTTGCTGCCCTTGCTGTGTTGTGACCTTAGGATTTGGATTGTGATTCTGCTATCATTTTGTATCATCACCTATTATATTCTCGCTGATACTTGTTGCCTTTTTCCCTTGCTGTGAAATGTAGCATTTTTGGTCATTAATGCAGTCTTTACATATTTATAAATCATTTCCTCTATTCCGATGATTATACTGTTTATTGACCGGTAGGTGTCTTGACCGTCCCTCGTCATTACTCCATCGAGGTTAGTCTTGATACTTACTGGGCACCGCCGTGGTGTGCTCATGCTACTCTTCTGCACATTTTTGTTGTGCAGATACAGGTACTCCCACTCAGTTCTGTCAGCCTTGGAAGGAGGCATATCGGTAGAGACTTCGAGGTATAACTGCTATGTCCGCAGATCGAGGAGTCCCTTTCTAATTTTCTGTAATAAGTATAGCTCTTTTAGTATTTCTCCTTTTGTGTAGATATTCTTGAGTCAAAGCCTCTTATGTATCCCTTAGCTCTTGATTTGTGAGATTCCAGGTTTTGGGGAATGTTGTTAGCTTCAAGAGTCGTTAATGTATGTGCCGAGCGGCACCTTAAATACATGTTTATTTTACTAAATCAGTTTTAAATTACTCTTCCGCAATTTATGGTTATCTTCCGCATTGTTAGGCTTACCTAGTCGTAGGGACTACCTGCCATCACGACATGTTCACGGAGGGCGAACTGGGGTCGTGACAAGTTGGTATCAGAGATCTAGGTTCATAGGAGTCACGAATCATAAGCCGGTTTATTGGAGTCTCGTGGATCGGTACGGAGATGTCTGTACTTATCTGCGAGAGGCTATGTAACCGTTACGAAAATTCCAGATCATTTGATTCTCCTGTCGTGCAAGATTTTGACTTTCACAATCCTAAACCTCTGTCTTCTACTCTCTCACAAATGGTGAGGACACGTACTACCCGAGGTGATCAGGCACCCGCGCCCCCTGCTACAGCCGTCGGAGGTCGGGGCCGGGGTGGAGTTCGAGGACGTGTAGGTGGTGCAGCGAGAGCACCTGCGCGAGCTACCGCCGAGGTACCTCCAGCAGATCCAGCCGGAGTCCAGGCTCCTGACATGCCTACAACTACTACTACTCCAGCCCTTCGGGAGACTTTGGCACAGTTCATAAGTACGTACACTACTTTGGCTCAGGCAGGATTGCTTCCTCTTCCTGCAGCCACATCCCAGGCCGGGGGAGGAGCACAGACTCCCACCGCCTGCACTCCTGAGAAGCAAGCGCATGTTGAGCAGGTCCTAGAGATTATTCCTATGCCGCCTGCGGCACCAGTTCAGCCCGAGGGCATGGCAGCAGCTTTCGAGCAGGAGCAGATGAGACTAGAGAGGTTCAAGAAGTATGACCCTCCGGTATTCAGTGGATTAGCATCAGACAATGCCTTGGGGTTTCTTGATGAGTGTTACCGTATTCTCCGTACTATGGGTATCTCTGGATCGAGCGGGGTTTCTTTCTCCACTTTTCAGCTTCGAGGAGCCGCCTATGATTGGTGGCGCACCTATGAGTTAGACAGCCCAGACGAGGCAGCTTCACTGACTTGGACCCAGTTTTCAGATATGTTTCTGAGAGAGTTTGTTCCTCAGAGCCTCAGGGATGCATGGCGCGCGGAGTTTGAGCATTTGCGTCAGGGTGCTATGACCGTCTCGGAGTATGTTGTCCGTTACACCAGTTTGGCTAGACATGCCTCAGCTTTGGTTTCTACTGTTCGCGAAAAGGTTCGCCGGTTCATTGAGGGGCTTATTCCTAGCATCAGGTCCAGCATGGCCCGTGAGTTGGAGATGGATATTTCGTATCAGCAGGTGGTGAACATTGCTAGGAGGATAGAGGGTATGCATGCTAGAGAGAGAGAGGGCAAGCAGGGTCATGAGAGAGAGAGCAGACGAGATCAGGAGGGAGAGCTTGANTTAAAATTAAACTCTAAAATGCATATGCACATTTTTTAGTATTTTTTATTTGATTTAAACAAAAATCAAAATGCACAGACAAAATGCAAATAATTAACACAGAATGCCACGAAAAGTCAACAAACTTGCAAGTAATGAGAAGAAATCATTTTGTTTTGAATTTATGGGAATAATTCATATATATAGGGCAAAAAATCACGTGCTCACAGTGTCTATCGTCTGTTTCTAGCTGTTGCCAAGGGTTATGAGGCTAGTAGTAAATTCTTGTTGTCTGTTTCGATAGGTTTGATGTGATTTCTGAGTATTCTTGGGTACAAGATGTGATTTCTATGCTCCACCTGTGTGGGAGCCACTCTGTGTTGTAAATTGTAGATGGAATTGATCTAGTGTGAGTCTCTAGATGGGCTGATGTGTGCCATACCTATGATTCAGTATTGAGGGCGGGACCCTCGTGATTTCAGGTGGTTTGATATGTTGAGACCGGGTTGTGTACTGCGGTGAGATTCATATCAGTATAATATCCTTGTGAGTTTTTTATATGCTTTCATTCCTCCCTGTTAGATGTTTTTGTCGATTTGTGTTTTAGAAGAATTTGTGCTAGTTTGATTTGTTTGTTAGTTCCCTTATGTGTTTCCTTTCTCATAATCAGTCATTTTCGTTCTATGCTTCTTGAGTTTTAGCTTGTGGGGTGTGTACCCGTTGGTGTTGGTTGAGATTTGGTTATTCGGGTGTTTTGTTATGCGGTTTTTGTGGTTATTGTATCATCGCCAGTGTTGTGGAGGTTTGAAAAGAGTTCCTATTAAATATGAGGCTTATGGCCGGTACGGATTTGATCTCAGGCAAGTATTGCTATCAGGAATGTTATTGTTGGCCTATGTGTGATGTGTCATGTTGTGTGGTTATACCCTGTGTGTGTTGGCTTGTATTGACGTAGCTGGTTGAGACTGATACCGGATATGGATTTAGGATCGGGCCTTTTTGGAAACGGATGGAAGGTAAGAATTCTGGCTTGAAGGCCTATTGGTATTGCTAGAAAGGTTAAATTTCAGTTGAGATGGTGTCATTAGGCTTAAGTGGATTGGGGTGATGTGGGATCACCCGCGGGTGTATGTTGGAAGTGCGCACTCAGTGACTTGAGGACTTCAGGTATGTTCTCTATGCTCGTTCGAGGACGAACGAATGTTTAAGTGTGGGAGGATGTAATGACCCGACCGGTCGTTTTTAGAATTTATGCCCCGACCCCCTATTAACTGCTTCCCCTAAGTTCATTTATGCTATTTTGGTTTGCCGGGACGTTCGGTGTTGAGTTTCGGAGAGTTTTGGGACACTTAGTCCCTAAATGAGAGCTTAAGTGTTGGAAAATGGTCAGTAGTCGAAATAGTGTGAAGACAGCCTCGGAATGGAAATCCGATGGTTTCGTTAGTTCCGTTAGGTGATTTCCGGGTTGGGAGCGCGTTCGGAATAAATTTTGGAAGTCCGTAGCTAATTTAAGCTTGAAATGCTGAAGTTTGAATTTTTGAAGTTTTCGGCCCGATAGTGAGATTTTGATCCGAAGGTCGGAATAGAATTCCGGAAGTTGCAGTAGCTCCGTCATGTCATTTGGGATGTGTGTACAAAATATCAGGTCATTTGGACGAGGTTTGGTTAGGTTTTTAATCGAATGCGTGTTTCGGAAGTTTTAGAAGAACTTAGGCTTGAATTCGATGTAATTTGATGGTTTTAGTGTTGTTTGAGGTGTTTTGATAATTGGAACAAGTTTGGATGATGTTTTAGGATGTGTTGGTGTTTTTGGTTGAGGTCCCGGGGGCCTCGGGTGAGTTTCAGGGTGGTTTCAGATCATTTTGGAGAAGTTTGATATTGCTGGTTCTGGTGTGACACTGTAGCTTCGCAAATGCGAATTTTTGCTGGGAATTGCGAAAACACTGTAGCTTCGCAATTGCGAAGTTTTGTCGGGAATTGCAAAAAAACACTGTATCTTCGCAAATGCGAATTTTTCTGGGAATTGCGGAAACACTCTAGCTTCGCAATTGCGACGTTTTGTCGGGAATTGCGAAAAACACTGTAGCTGGGCAGAATGTTAAGTTCTGAAAATGGAACTTCGTTTCCATTTTCCATTTTTTGACGATTTGGAGCTCGGGGAGAGGCGATTTTTGGGAGATTTTCAGAGAGAACAATGAGGTAAGTGTTCTTAACTTAGTTTTGGTTAGATTACTCGAATCTATTACTAGTTTTAGCATTTAATCCATGACTTTTGTTGGAAAATTTTAGAAAACCCTCATGGATAGAATCACGGATTTGAGGGTCGAAATATTATGTGATTTGGATAATTTTGGTATGGTTAGACTCGTAAGAGTGCGAGGTTTCTGGAAATATAAATTTTACCCAATTCTGAGATGTGGGCCCGAGGGGCATTTTGGTCATTTTGCCTAATTTCGCGCTTTAACTTTGAATTAAATAGTAGAATCTGGTGCTTGAGATGTTATTTACAATGTGTGATTTAATTGAATAGATTTGGGCCATTTGGAGTCGAGTACTCGTGACAAGAACGTGGTTGCTAGTTGATTTTAGCCGGTTCGAGGTAAGTATCTTGCCTAACCTTGTGTGGGAGACTTCCCCTTAGGATTTGAGTCTTCTTTGTTGATTGTATTCCTTGTACGCGAGGTGACGAGTGCGTGCTCGGATTTATTTTTGGAAAATTGTCCCTTTTTGGCTGCTAGATCCTTGTAATCACCGAATATGAAGTTGTTCTTGATGCGATTGAGTTCCCTGTTATTAGCTTCACCTTTACATGTCTTACCTAGAATTTATTCGCCCTTTTTGGCTTATTATTGTTGCCTAGTTGACTTTTACTTGTTTCACTGTAGACACTACCCTTCTATAGTCACATTATCACTCTTAACTGCTTGTCTTTATTTGGAAGCATTATTTTCTATCTCTCGTGTAATTAATTGGTCTTAATTGAAAAGAAGTTAGATATCCTATGTTTAATTGATATTTTCTTAAATTGTAATTTATTCGATTCATGTTAGCTTCCTTGTTGTTGAACTTAGTATTATGAAATCGTTGATTCATATTATTTCTCCCTTGTTGGGTTGTTCTTATCGCGCTTAGTATTTCTCTGTTACGGTTATTCCTTGCGAGTTAGTTGTACGATCTTTTGGTGAACGGAAGTACCTGAGTTGATTCTCTTGCTTTGTTCCTGTACATATTGTCATTTGTTGTGTTGTACTTGAGACTGCGATGCACGAGGTTTTTGCCGTGCGGTTGTTGATACTGTGATGCACGAGGTTTCTACCGTGCGACTGTTGTTACTATGATGCACGAGGTCTCTGCCGTGTGGTTGTTGTTGAAGGGTTGCACGAGGTCTTTGCCATGCTATTGTTGCTATTGATGTGTTGCACATGCGGCGTAATAAGGCGGGATATGTTATATGCTTATATGTGGGTTGCGCATGTGGCGGAATAAGGTGGGAATATTGTGATGCACGTGTGGCGAAATAAGGCGGTGCTTATCATATTATTATTTGCACACGTGCGAAATTAGGTGGGCTATGTCAGGGATTGATTGTAAAGAATTGTGACGGCCCGTGGAAGCATTCCTATTTGTTTAATATTGTGATTGTAGGTTTCTTACCTGTATGAGCTTTATCGCTTGGAAGTTGTGAGGAAACATCGTACGGGCGGTCCGTTCTCCTTTTCATGTTTACTGGTGGTAAAATTCTTGTTAAAAACACTTGCACAAGCATACACGTAGTTGGACATCCCCATTAGAAATAAATTCCTTCCGTTTTTTTTTACTAAGGGGGGAGATACGCCCTCGTTGGTCCATTATATATGTTAGAGTGGCCCTAGTTAACCAGTTAGTTGTTAGCATGACCGTGAGATTGATGGGGGCACAGGATGCCAAGTGTTAGATTTCAGATGTTGGGGTTCCGTGAGCTGTGGTTTCGTCCGAGACTTGGGAAAATTGTGGAAAGAGTTTAATAAGACCTTATATGAACATCATTGTAGGATATGAGTTATTGACTTGTTGCCCTTGCTGTGTTGTGACCTTAGGATTTGGATTGTGATTCTGCTGTCATTTCGTATCATCACCTATTATATTCTCGGTGATACTTGTTGCCTTTTTCCCTTGCTGTGAAATGTAGCATTTTTGGTCATTAATGCAGTCTTTACATATTTATAAATCGTTTCCTCTATTCCGATGATTATACTGTTTATTAACCGGTAGGTGTCTTGACTGTACCTCGTCACTACTCCATCGAGGTTAGTCTTGATACTTACTGGGCACCGCCGTGGTGTGCTCATGCTACTCTTCTGCACATTTTTGTTGTGCAGATACAGGTAGTCCCGCTCAGTTCTGTCGGCCTTGGAAGGAGGCATATCGGTAGCGACTTCGAGGTATATCTGCTACGTCCGCGGACCGAGGAGTCCCTTTCCAGTTTTCTGTAATAAGTATAGCTCTTCCAGTATTTCTCCTTTTGTATAGATATTCTTAAGTCAGAGCCTCTTATATATCCCTTAGCTTGTGATTTGTGAGATTCCAGGTTTTGGGGAATGTTGTTAGCTTCGAGAGTCGTTAATGTATGTGCCGAGCGGCACCTTAAATACATGTTTATTTTACTAAATCAGTTTTATTTTATTCTTCCGCAATTTATGGTTATCTTCCGCATTGTTAGGCTTACCTAGTTGTAGGGACTAGGTGCCATCACGACATGTTCACGGCGGGCGAACTGGGGCCGTGACAATATCCCGGCAAGGGAGACACCATCATAATCCTCTGCTCTTTTTCACATTTACTTCTCAACTCGATTCACAATTTGAGCCAATGCTCTATAAGGTTCAATTACCAATTATACTTCCACAATTCACTTTACAACTTTAGCCAACGCTCTTCAATGATCAAATACCGATATTCTTTCCACAAGCCTTGCTCAATAATAACAATCATCACATTAAACATGAACAATACAAACGGAGTCACATAAATCATAACTTAAGACTCACGGGCATGCTTGACACCAACGTATAGATACTCGTCACCATGCCTATACGTCGTACTCAACGAATAACACATAGAAAATAGGACACAACTCCTAATCCCTCAAGCTAAGGTTAGACCAAACACTTACCTCGATACCACGAACTCAATTCAAGCCTCAACTACCGCTTTACCTCTTGATTCCACCACCAACTCGCTTGTATCTAGCCACAAGTTACTTAACTATATCAATAAATGCTAAATGAATCAATTCTAATGCATGAAATTAGGTTTTATAAAGTTTTCCCCATAAAGTCAAAAATAGACCCCGGGCTCGCTTGGTCCCAACCCGAAATTCGGACTAAAACCCGATTACCCATTCACCCCCGAGCCCGGATATATAATTGGTCTCGGAATCCGACCTCAATTTGAGGTCTAAATCCCCAAATTACAATGCTCTTAGGTTTTACCCAAAATTATCAATTCCACCATGAAAACCCTAGATTCTAGGATGAAATCTTGTAAAAAGAAGATAAGAAGTGAAAGAAATGAATTTAAAATCACTTACTTGTATTTTGGGGAAAGAAAGGGTGCAGGAAAAATCGCCCTTTATGTATTAGGTTTCTGAAAATGGTAAAATAACTGAAGAGTCCCGTTTATATACTCCTCTCAGACCCTCAACGCGGAC
>NC_031989.1:48687755-48752059 GCF_001879085.1 Nicotiana attenuata
GTTCTAAGTCTAAATTCACTACCCGTGGCCTATCCAAAACCCACCCGAGCCCTCGGGGCTCCAAACCAAACATGCACACCAACCCAAAAACATCATACAGACTTGCTCGTGTAATGAAATCGCCAAAATAACATCAATAACTATGAATTAACCCTCAAAACTCATCATTTTTCTCAAGAACACTTAAAGTTCATTATTTCTCAACCGGGCGTCCAAATCACGTCAAATAAACTCCATTTTTCACCAAATTTCACAGTTATCATTTAAATACTAAAATAAGTTTGTGCCGGGCTCCGGAACCAAAATACGGGCCATATACCAATGGTTTCAAACATTAATTCTTTTCTTTATTTCATAAATAATTCAGCAAAATAATTTCTTTCAAAAATTGATTTCTAAGGCTTGGGACCTCGGAATTCATTTCCAGGCATACGCCCAAGTCCCATATTTTACTGCGGACCTCCCGGGATCATCGGAACACAGATCCGGGTCTGTGTGCTCAAAATGTTGACAAAATTCAACCATAATAAATTTTTTTTAACTTTAGAAATTTCTATTTCTCATATTTTCACATAAAAGCTTTCCGGATATACGTCCGGACCACGCATGCAATTCGAGGTGACGTAAAAGGAACACAGAATTTACTTATAAGCCAAGTGATGACCTTTTGGGTCATCACATCCTCCACCTCTAAAACAACTGTTCGTCCTCGAACGGACATAGAAAAGAAGTACCTGAGTCGGAGAAAAGATGGGGATATCGGCTCCGCATATCGGACTCAGACTCCCAGGTTGATGCCTCAGCAGGCTGACCTCTCCACTGAACACGAACAGAAGGGAAACTCTTCGATCTCAACTTACGAACCTGCCGGTCTAGAATAGCTACCAGCTCTTCCTTATAGGACAAGTCCTTGTCCTACTGGACAGTGCTGAAATCTAACACGTGGGATGGATCACCGTGATACTTTCGAAGCATGGACACATGAAACACTGGGTGCATGGCTGATAAGCTCGGCGACAATGCAAGTCTGTATGCCACCTCCCCCACTCGATCCAGAATCTCAAATGGGCCAATGAACCTAGGGCTAAGCTTGCCCCTTTTCCCAAATCTCATCACGCCCTTCATAGGTGATACTCGAAGCAATACCCGCTCACCAACCATGAATGCCAAATCACGAACCTTACGGTCGGCATAACTCTTTTGCCTGGACTGAGCTGTACGAAGCCTATCCTGAATGATCTTGACCTTGTCCAAGGCATCCTACACTAGATCCGTACCTAACAACCGAGCCTCTCCCAGCTCAAACCATCCAACCGGTGACCGACACCGCCTACCATACAAAGCCTTGTAAGGAGCCATGTGGATACTCGACTGGTAGCTGTTGTTGTAGGCAAACTCCGCTAAAGGCAAAAATTGATCCCACGAGCCTCCAAAGTCAATAACACAAGCCCGGAGCATATCCTCTAAAATCTGAATAGTCCGCTCGGACTGCCCGTCCGTCAGAGGATGAAACACTGTGCTCAACTCAACCCGTGTGACCAATTCACGCTGAACTGCTCTCCAGAAATGTAAGGTAAACTGCGTGCCTCGGTCTGAAATGATAGACACGGGCACACCATAAAGACGAACAATCTCCCGGATATAGATCTCAGCTAACCTCTCGGAGGAATAGGAGACTGCCATAGGAATGAAATGCGCTGACTTGGTCAGCCTATCAACAATAACCAATACTGCATCGAACTTCTTCTGAGTCCGTGGGAGTCCAACAACAAAGTCCATAGTGATACGCTCCCACTTCCACTCAGGAATCTCAATCTTCTAGAACGAACTACCAGGTCTTTGATGCTCGTACTTTACCTGCTGACAATTCAAACACCGAGCTACATAGGCTACAATGTCCTTCTTCATCCTCCTCCACCAATAATGTTGCCGCAAGTCCTGATACATCTTAGCGGCGCCCAAATGAATAGAGTACCGGGAACTATGGGCCTCCTCTAAAATCATCTCCCAGAGCCCATCCACATTAGGCACACAAACTCGACCCTGCAGCCTCAAAACTCCGTCATCTCCTAAGGTAACCTGCTTGGCACCTCCGTGCTGCACCGTGTCTCTAAGGACACACAAATGAGGATCATCATAGTGCCGATCTCGGATACGCTCCAATAAAGAAGAACGAGCAACTATGCAAGCTAATACACGGCTGGGCTCCGAAATATCCAACCTCACGAACTGATTGGCCAAGGCCTGAACATCCAAGGCAAGCGGTCTCTCACCGACCGGAATATATGCAAGACTGCCCATACTGGCTGACTTCCTACTCAAAGCATCGGCCACCACATTGGCCTTTCCCGGATGATATAAGATGGTGATATCATAGTCTTTTAACAGCTCCAACCACCTTCTCTGCCTCAAATTTAGCTCCTTTTGCTTGAACAAGTATTGCAAACTCTTGTGATTCGTTAACACCTCACATGCCACGCCATACAGATAATGCCTCCAAATCTTCAGCACGTGAACAATGGCTGCTAACTCTGGCTTAGATAGTTCTTCTCATGAATCTTCAACTGACGTGAAGCATATGCAATGACCTTGCCATCCTGCATCAATACTGCACCAAGTCCAATACGAGATGCATCACAATAAACTGTATATGGCCCTGAACCTGTTGGCAAAACCAACACTGGCGCCGTAGTCAAAGCTGTCTTGAGCTTCTGAAAGCTCGCCTCGCACTCGTCCGACCACCTGAACTAGGCAACCTTCTGAGTCAACCTGTTCATCGAGGCTGCAATAGATGAACACCTCTCCACAAACTGATGGTAATACCCTGCCAAACCCAAGAAACTCCGAATCTCTATAGCTGATGCCGGTCTAGGCCAATTCTTGACTGCCTCTATCTTCTTTGGATCCACCTGAATACCCTCTACTGAAACAACATGACCCGAGAAAGCAACTGAACTCAACCATAACTCACACATCGAAAACTTAGCATACAACTGACTATCTCTCAGAGTCTGAAGAACTACTATCAAATGCTGCTCATGCTCCTCCCGGCTACGGGAATAAATCAAAATATCAATAATGAAGACTATCATGAACGAATCCAAGTTAGGCCTGAACACTCGGTTCATCAAATCCATGAAAGCTGCTGGGGCATTTGTCAATCCGAATGACATCACCAAGAACTCATAATGCCCGTACCGAGTACGGAAAGCTGTCTTAAGGACATCAGACGCCCTAATCCTCAATTGATGGCAGCCAGATCTCAAGTCGATCTTAGAAAACACTTGGGCACCCTGAAGCTGGTCAAACAAATCATCAATCCTCGGCAATGGGAACTTATTCTTGATTGTGACCTTGTTCAATTGCTGGTAATCTATACAAATCCTCATCGATCCGTCCTTCTTCTTGATAAACAACACCGGCACACCCCATGGCGAGACACTGGGCCTAATGAAGCCCTTATCAAGCAAGTCTTGCAACGGCTCCTTCAACTCTTTCAACTCAGGCGGAGCCATACGATACGGCGTAATAGAAATGGGCTGAGTGCCCGGAGCCAAATCAATGCAAAAGTCAATATCCCTGTCGGGTGGCATACCCGGCAGGTCTGAAGGAAATACCTCAGGAAACTCATGAACTACAGGCACAGAATCAATAGAAGGGACCTCAGCACCAGAATCACGAACATATGCCAAATAAGCCAAACACCCTTTCTCGACCATACGCCGAGCCTTTATATATGAGATAACACTACGGGTAGAATGACCAGGAGTCCCTCTCCACTCAAGACGAGGTAGACTCGGTAAGGCTAAGGTCACAGTCTTGGCATGACAATCCAAGATAGCATGGTAAGGTGATAACCCGTCCATACCCAGTATGACATCAAAATCAACCATGCCCAACAGTAACAAGTCTACTTGGGTCTCAAGACCCCCAATCACAACTACGCAAGAACGATGAACACGATCTACCACAATAGAATCACCCACCGGTGTAGACACAAAAACAGGAGCACTCAAAGAATCACTAGGCATGACCAGATACGATGCAAAATAAGATGACACATAAGAGTATGTAGACCCTGGATCAAATAGAACTGAAGCATCCCTATTACAAACCAGTACCGCACCTATGATAAATGTATCGGAATCCTCAGCCTCAGGCCTGGCTGGAAGAGCATAACATCGGGGCTGGACCCCAGCACCCTGGACTACATCTCTGGGACGACCTGCTGCTAGCTCGCCTCCACCTCTAGCAGCCTGAGCTCCACCTCTAATACCTCTACCTCCACCTCTAGCACCTCTACCTCCACCTCTAGCTGGCTGGGCGGGCGGTGGTATGCTCGGTGCCTGAACCATGGCACGGGAACCCTAATGCTGAGAACCTCGTGACAACCTCTTGTCAGACCCCTGACCACCTCCCTGCGATAAAACCATCTTAACTCTCTTCGCCACATTGGCCGCCTCCTGAAAAGAAATCCCCGTCTCCTTAGCCATCTGAAGTCGAATAGGCTGGATGAGCCCCTCAATGAACCTCCCCACTCTCTCTCTCTTAGTGGGAAGTATAAGTAAAGCATGACGGGCCAAATCAATAAACCTGGTCTCGTACTGAGTAACAGTCATAGAACCCTGCTGGAGACGCTCAAAATGCCTCCGATAGATCTCTCTCTGAGTGACAGGAAGAAACTTCTCCAAGAATAGCTGTGAAAATTTATCCCAAGTCAAAGCTGGTGACCCAACTGGTCTAGCCAAACGATAATCTCTCCACCAAGTCTTGGCGGATCCAGATAAGCGAAAAGTAGCAAAGTCGACCCTATTGGTCTTCACTATCCCCATGTTCCTGAGAACCTCGTGACAACTGTCTAAATAATCCCGGGGATCCTCAAAAGATGCACCACTGAAAGTGGTAGTGAAGAGATTGGTGAACCTGTCCAATCTCCACAAGGCATCAACAGACATAGCCGCTCCATCACCGGTCTAGGCTACCACACCTGGCTGAAATGCTCCAACTGGCTGAGCTGGTGGAGTTTGAAACTAGGGAGCCACCTGCTCTGGAGTGCGAGTAGGAGGAGTCTGGGCTCCTCCTCCAGCCTGAGAGACGACTGGTGCTACAGGAAGCAAGCCTGCCCGGATGACACTCTCCATAAGGCCCACTAGATGGACCGGAGCATCCTGGAGTAGTGGGGTAGCAATGAACCCCTCTGGGGCCTGAGCTGGGCCAACTGGAATTGCCTGGGCCGGAACCTCATCATCAAACCCAACCTGAGGCTCCGTCGCTGGTGCTGCTGCTCTTCAATGTTCAAATACCGATATTATTTCCACAAGCCTTGCTCAATAATAGCAATCATCACATTAAGCATGAACAATAAAAACAGAGTCACATAAATCATAACATAAGACTCATGGGCATGCTTGACACCAACATATAGATACTCGTCACCATGTCTATACGTCGTACTCAACGAATAACAAATAGCAAATAGGACACAACTCCTAATCCCTCAAGTTAAGGTTAGACCAAACACTTACCTCGATGCCACGAACTCAATTCAAGCCTCAACTACCGCTTTACCTCTTGATTCCACCACCAATTCGCTTGTATCTAGCCACAAGTTACTTAACTATATCAATAAATGCTAAATGAATAAATTCTAATGCATGAAATTAGGTTTTATAAAGTTTTCCCCAAAAAGTCAAAAATTGACCCCAGGCCCGCTTGGTCCCAACCTGAAATTCGGACCAAAACCCGATTACCCATTCACCCCCGAGCCCAGATATAAAATTGGTCTTGGAATCCGACCTCAATTTGAGGTCTAAATCCCTAAATTTCAATATTCTTAGGTTTTACCCAAAATTCCCAATTCCACCATGAAAGCCCTAGATTCTAGGATGAAATCTTGTAAAAAGAAGTTAAGAAGTGAAAGAAATGAATTTAAAATCACTTGTGTTTTGGGGAAAGAAAGGGTGCTTGAAAAATCGCCCTTTATATATTAGGTTTCTGAAAATGGTAAAATAACTGAAGAGTCCCGTTTATATACTCCTCTCAGGCCCTCACCGTAGACCGCACAAAATGGGATTGCGATCGCGGAGCTCCACGCGGACCGCAAGAAATCGAGCGCGGCCGCAAACGTAAGGCCTTGCCCCACCGCGGACCGCATAATCCCCTCCACGGTCACGAAGTCCCCACCGCGGCCGCAAGAAACCACTGCGGACCGCATGGTCTGGTTCAAAGATCGGCAAATTCTCTGAACCTGCAACAGCTATGGTCTAAGTTAAATTCACTCCGTGGCCTATCCAAAACCCACCCGAGCCCTCGGGGCTCCAAACCAAACATGCACGCCTACCCAAAAATATCATACGGACTTGATCGTGCAATCAAGTCACCAAAATAACATCAATAACTATGAATTAATCCTCAAAACTCATCATTTTTCTCAAGAACATTTAAAGTTTATTATTTCTCAATCGGGCGTCCAAATCACGTCAAATAAACTCCATTTTTCACCAAATCTCACAGTTATCATTTAAATACTAAAATAAGTTTGTACTGGGCTCCGGAACCAAAATACGGGCCCGATACCAATGGTTTCAAACATTAATTCTTTTCCTTATTTCATAAATAATTCAGCAAAATAATTTCTTTCAAAAATTGATTTCTAAGGCTTGGGACCACAGAATTCATTTTCGGGCATACGCCCAAGTCCCATATTTTACTACAGACCTCCCGGGATCATCGGAACACAGATCCGGGTCCGTGTGCTTAAAATGTTGGCCAATGTCAACCATAATTAATTTTTTTTAACTCTAGAAATTTCTATTTCTCATATTTTCACATAAAAGCTTTTCGGATATACGTTCGGACCACGCACGCAATTCGAGGTGAGGTAAAAGGAACATAGAATTTACTTATAAGTCAAGTGATGACCTTTTGGGTCATCACAGTTCTAGACCTTACTTAGGTTGCTCAGAAATGTCAAAACTAGGTGACATACAAAAGCACATTGGACTTCAAATATGGGCAGTTAAGGGCTCAAGTTTGCCTCCACACTTAAGCAAAAAATACACGCAAGACAAAATTTCATGTTAGGCAATTCAGAATTAAGAATCTTAAGCCCTATAGACATGATTTCTATGTGACAATGCATCAAAGCATACAAGCAGTTTCAGAGGCCAGGCGTTGTTTATCTCCAAATGATTACACGATTGTTACATGTTGATTTGAGGTTGTAGATTTCCAGTTATTTAACCTACAAATGCTGTGTCTAGGTAATTTACGCACTGAATGACAATGAAATCTATTAGGAGAAACCCAGAATTACTCATGCTTTTGATAGTAGCCTAAGTGGACAATAAACAATGTTGAGAGATGCAACATTAACCATTATTAAGGTGAATAGTGTTATCCTATATAAAAGATCTCTAATGATTAGCACTTGGAACCGATTTTATTGTTATACTTTAACCCTATAGGTGTGTTTTCTAGTGTGATACAGTAGCAAGTGAAGTAATCAGAATCTTATAAGCATGACTTCTAGTGAATACATAGTAGTAGGAATAACTGGAGCATTTGAATTCATGTTCAGACAAGTAGTGCGAGTGTGTGCTTCTCCTAATGACATGATTTCTACAGTGTACATAGACATTCAATGGCATATATAGCAAATAAATCAGTGAATCATATAGGCATGTTTTTTACCCTTGCATGCAAACATCAAAATTTTGCCATTCCCCATTTTTACTAACACCCAATTGTTCATTACAAAATTATTACAGAACCAATGATAAAGTAATTACAAATATTGTACAAATAATGATAATAGGCCCACAACAGGCCCAAAAGAAATACCCAGCACTGTCTAGGCCTTCAACAATTCTCACGCAGCATACCTAGATTTCCAGCAAGAAGCCATATTCATCAACAACTCAGAATTCATAGAAGAGCTCAAAGCCAAATCACACAACCAAATTGCCAAGCATTGAATCACTTAAACCAACCAGTTTAGATATTCAGCAGATAATAGGAAGAAAGGGTTGAGTGGGATAGTTCGGGTTTCAAGGAGTGACTAAAGAACCAAATCCTAGTGTGCCAGTGTGCACAAGGGTCTCAAATGGACCCCGAGCAGTAGGTCAGTAGTAGGAGCCTTGGTGGACTTGGCTTTCAGCCGGCCAAGAATGAGAGGTTCAGGATAGCGTAGGTAACAAATGAAAGAGAGTGGCCAATGGTTGAGGGACAGAAGTTGAGGGGATACACTTATAGCTTAAAGTAGACATAGCAAGGTTGAGAGCAAAAAGCAACTAATCAAATAGGTCACAAAAATTAAAAGCAGTTTCACCAGGGACTTAGAAGCAGTTTCAACACTTATAAAAATAACACATGGACAACCACATATTGAAAGAGTTAAAAGGGGGGAACAAGTTTGCCGGATTGACAAAGATTATCATGCACAGATGCACAACACTGAACAAGTTGAAACCTAAGAGGTCCAAATTATGCTAAGTATACATCCTAGTGTCATAAGACAGACACGTTAACCCTAATTAGGAAACAAGACAATATTTAGACATGATTGGGAAAACACATTGTGATAAGCCAAGTAATCACTGAAGGAACATGGCATCAAGTGAGCCAAAGATATACTGAGGGACATATTAGCAGAGAACCAAGATTATAGTCGATGAAAAAGGTCTTAACACAAATTAGAACACATTACATATGCAAGACTATCATTACAGAGATTCAAAACAGAGTGGGAAAGTAAACTCATGTCAAATAGAAAATGTAGGCATTCAAGCTGAACTGTAGACTAATCAACTGAAGAAGGTCCAAGTTATAACAAGGATTTATCCTAATATCATGAAACAACAATTAAAACATGGTAGGGAAAACAAGTTAAGATAACTATTCTAAAATCCCAAGCAATCACTAAAGAGGTATAGGATCAAGTGAGCATGCTGAGTGACACAATAGCAAAGAAACAAGTCATAGTTAACAATGAAAGTTTTAACTCGGGCTATTACAGATGTGAGGCATTCATTACACAGGCTCAAGACAAAACATGTAAGCACATTCATGAACATTCAGGCACCAATACATTAGTTAAACGAGCTTAGGAGGGTTTAGACATAGACAATCTCAGAGCTAGCAACATTAGGAGAAGTTAAATGCTAAAGAGACTTAAAACGAGTGTAAAGTTGACATAGTTGTGCATAAAAGTAGCCCAGAAACACATTAAGTCATAGATTTCAGAAGCGAGAGCACATGCCAACCAGAGACATATAAAAGTAAAATTGCAAAAGGTCAAGCAACTTACTAGTTAAATGAACAACAGTAAGAACAAAAATTCCACAAGAACCCAGAATCTCAAAGCGTCAAAGTTCCAAAGAGCTTCAAAAGAACCCCGAGCAATGCTCGCACCAAGGGGAAGTTCAAATAATAGAATCTTAGCGGCCTTGAATTTTAGCCGGTCAAAACAAAGTACATAACAAGAGAATGAGCGAATCACAGAACAAAGCTCCAATTTTAAGTGAAAGTATATCGATTAAGGTCTTTCTCAAAGGGGGAATGGGGAGGGGTTTATATAGCAGTTAAAGATTAACACATAAAATAAGGGAATATGGTAGATTAAACACAAAATAAGGAAAATATGGCATGAAAAATCAATTAGAATCAGTTTTAGGGAAAATCCAGGAAACCCTAGTTTAGACGAGGAACAAAAATGGTAAAAAATCTCACTAAATCGAAGCCATGGGGTCTGATAGTTAGTGTATCAGGTCAGAAACATGAAGCTGATACAGAATCGAAATCAAAAGAATACCAATGAATCAGCTTCCATAAATAATCAAGTATCCAGTACTTGTAGCGGTCAAAAGATGGTAAGCAAATTCGCGTATGCAAGAAAGGAAAGGAATCATGGATGATTTCCATGTAAGGTTTGGATTGGGGCTGGGATTTGAGTGAGGACGGCTAGGGTTTAGGTTTGAGAGATGAAAGCGTGTGAGGATACAAAGGCAGTGGGCTGGCAGAAAATGGGCTAGGGTTTTGGGTAAGGGGTAATATAAAAAACGTATAGGTTAACTGTGGGCCGTTGATCATTTAAGATGAACGGCCAAGATCAAATGAGGAAGTGGGGCGGGTTATTAAGCGGGTTGCGATCGAGTTGTAATTAAAGGGGTCGTTTGGTCTTGGGCCAGGGGATTGGGCTAAGGATATTGGGCCAATTTGGTCCAAAAGTTAGTTTAAAGCTAGGCTATTATTTAAATACACAAAACATAATTTATAAAAATGCTTGATAAATAAGTAAAAATATTTTTTATACACCGAAATGCTTAAAAATAATAACTTAGTGTTATAAAAATATAAAATACTATTTTGACACAAACAATATAAATAAAGAGCATTTCTGTATGAGTGTGGGCTATTACTGCAAAATTGTGCAAATAGCTTAAAAATACTAGTGTAATTAAATAAAATGAGGTAAAGCTATTTGAAACATATATTACAGATGCAAAATAATAATTTTAGGTAACTAAGTCATCACAAAATAATTTAAAGGAGTAATTAATAATTATTCAAATAATTTAAATACAGAAAAATCAATTTAAAGCTCTAAAAATTATGGAAAATATTAAAAAATGTTCGTATAGTTTTGTAAGCCAAATAATGATGCAAAAATGATGTTTTGAAAGTATATATACTTTTTGAGAAAATAAGAGAGTAAAATTGGGTATCAACACAAATAGCTAATGGGTGCTCCGGGTAAAAAATTTGGGCTGCATAGGTAGGAAAAGTAAATAGTTTAGGCTTGTGTATTAATGGGTAAATAGTTTGGGCTTAATGGGTAAAAAGTGAGATTTTTCCATTTAAAAGTCCAAGTAGATTGTTTGACCCAAATGGAGTTAAGACTTTTAATCAAGTCCATGTACTGAGGAATAATTAACCCCTGATTTCGGCTAACAACATTTTGAATTTAGCATTTGCTCCCAATTTCATATGGAGGTTTTCTTTTAGAAAAAGAGAAAATAATATGTAGAAATAGCGTGAGCTAACTGTTAGAACATGCGCAGCGGAAGCAAGCATATAATCCAGATATCACAAACATGTTAACTAGGAAATGATACAATTACGGAGATTAGAAGTCACGACCCGGAATTTTTACTCTCGGGACCGTGATGACGCCTAACATTTCACTTGCTAGGCAAGCCAATATTAGAATAATTTATTCATTTTTAACAGTTCAGATTAAATATGATAAAGAAATCGAAATAACTGAAATAAATCTGAAGTAAAGTGCGAAAAACCATAATAACCGAAATATCTAGATACAATCCCAGAACTAGTGTCACAAGTGCACAGGCGACTAGAATAGTACAGATAATGGTCTGAATGAAAGTAAAACTGCCTGAAATGAAATAAACACCTTTAAAAAGGGTAGAACGGGACTTAGGGTTGCAGACACCGAGCAGCTGTACCTCAAGTCTCCGTCGGGTGTTCAATCCGAGCAATTTACTGACTGCTAGGACTGACTCAAAAATCTGCACGAGTGCAGAGTATAGTATGAGTACAACTGACTCAATATACTCCATAAGTGTAGAGCCTAACCTCGATGAGGTAGTGACGAGGCTATGACATGACACCTATGTAAATAAACCTGAGCAAGAATATATATACGAAGTAGTAAGAAATAGAGAGATTAACAATGTACAAACTGGGAGGGGACATGCGAAAGGGGAATGATATGATAACTGCAACAGGAGTAATATCACGTAACAGCACAAAATAAATCATCAACAATGAAGACAGATGAGCCGATGATATAAATATGGCACGGCACCACACTTCGTGCTTTTACTCTCATCCTTACCATAAAATGATGACATAAGTATCATGAAATGGCACGACATCAACCTTCGTGCTTTTACTCTCTTCCTTACCACACTATAATGAATAAATGATATAAATGGCACGACATCATCCTTCATGATTTAACTCTCTTCCTCACTATGTATAAATCGATAAATGAGGTAAATGCAATAGCACGACATTACCCTTCGTGCTTTTACACTCTTCCTTTCCATGGAACAAAGATAATATAACTTCGGAAAGAAATTAATGCGGTGATTTGTATTTAACGTCAAATATGATGCCAAGGTACCAACTTCAACTTCCAAAATACTCAACAATTACTAAATAAGCAATAAATGCAGAAATAATGATCAAATAAGTAATAACCTATCCTAAGCATATATATCGTAATTAAAAAGACAATAAATCACAAGGAAACGAATTCCACCCACATACTTTCATCCAACAACAACGCATAAGTACTCCTCACCTCACAAATACGTTTTACCCACACATTTAATCATGTAGCAAATAGGCAAACAAGTCCTACTCCCTCAAGTCAAGGTTAACCACGATACTTACCTCGCTCTGCAATCAAATCGAAAGCTCAACTGGGGTCTTTCATCTAGAATTCGCCTCTAAACCACTTAAATCTAACCAAATATCATTCAAACAATTCAAAATAAGCTTTAAAAACTACCCATGAGTTAAAAAGATTAAATCTTTAACGATATTAGAAAAAGTCAACAAAAATCAACCCCGGACTCGGGGGTGAATAGGTAATTGGGTTTTGATGCGGTCCAATTCTCAATTTTATAGAACCCCTAATTCTTCCCAAATACCTAGTTTTCTACCATGAAAGAACATAGATTAAGCTTAGAAATTAATGGGTGTTGATGGAAAAGGAAGAAAATAAGTTAAAGTATACTAACCTATGAATTGGTGATGAATTTTCTCTCCAAAATTGTCTTTAGGCCGAGCTCTAATGAGGAGATGGTGAAATATGGGTGAATCCCGTGTTTGAAACATTTTAAACCACTAGCGTCAGGCCTTCTCCGCGTTCGTGAAGGGCCTACCGTGTTCGCGATGCACATTGAACGAAATGACTTTCGCATTCGCAATGGCTCTCCCCCTGACCATCGCGTTCGCGACCCAATGGTTGGGTTCACATAGAACAATATCTAGTACCCCCCTCCCAGGTCCATAACCCTACACGTTCGTGAGACGCTGGTCGCGTTCACGAGAAGTTGGTCGCGTTCGCGAAGGGTAATTCCCTCAATGCTCCACGTTCGTGACCCAGCAATCGCGTTCGCGTTGAAGAAACCCACCCCGGCCCAGTTTCCCCTCCGTGATCGCGAGAGTGGCATCGCGATTACAAAGCACATAACATCATGACAACAGACTTCAAAGAAACCAGGCATTCTAAGTCTTAAATGGTCTGTAGCCTATCCGAAACTCACTCGAGCGCCTCGGGCTCCAAACCAAACATGCACACAAGTGTAATTACATCATACGCATTTGTTTGCACGGTCAAAACATTAATATAACACCTAGAACAACGAATCCGACATCAAAACAAAGGAAAGTTTCAAAGAAACTTTAAGAATTTTCAATTTTCAACCGAACGCCCGAATCACGTCAAGTCAACTCCATTTTGCACCAAATTTTGCATACAAGTTATAAATACTGAAATGAACCTATACCAAGTTCCAAAACCCTAATCCAAACCTGGTAGCAGCGAAGTCAACTTACTGTCAAACTTAGGAATTTTTCAACCCTTTAAATTTCTAGTTTTCATGAAATTAAGTTAAATCAAGCTAGGGACTTCCGAATTCGATTCCGGACATACGCCCAAGTCCCAAATCACGATGCGGACCCACAAAGACCGTCAAACACTGATTCGAGTCCATTGACACAGAACGCTGACCGTAGTCAACTCAAATGAGTTTTAACGCACGATTTCATATTTTTGTCAATTTTCTCATAACAACCTTCCGAAAAAAGGACACAGATTGTGCATGCAAATCGAGAAAGGCTAAACAGAGCTATTAGAGGTCTCGGAACACAAAAATGAAGGGTAAAACTATAAATGACCTATCGGGTCACACACTAACCTCTCGGAAATGTTGCACAGGTCATCCATAAAGCAAGCATATAGGGCTGCAGTCTTCTGCTATCCTCCTTGTAAGATCTTGGACGAAATCATTTAAGTGGGCAAAAAATACAACTTTGAAGAGTAAGTTATTGGGTGAAACTAGTCTTCTATTTGTAGACCCGAAATTAAGCCAAAAAAGAGGCTAAAATTCGTGTAGGATTCTTTTCACGACCCAAACCTCGACCCGTCGTGATGACGCCTATCGTGGAACTAGGCCAGCCTCAACTTAATAATCTAACACCGCAAAATTATTTTTAACTGTAAATACGGAAGCGACAATTCATTAAGGAACATTTTTGAGAACATAATGAAATCCAAATTAGGATACAACTACCCAAAATCGGGGTGTCACTAAGTGCATGAGCGTCTAGAGGAGAACATAGTCTGTTACAATGTTTAAAGGAACAAATTGAAATACATCTGGAGATAAAGAAGGAGAGTCAAGGCCTGCGAACGCCGTGCAGATACCTCGATAGTCTCCTAAAGCCTGAAGCCTCAATCAACGACTGCCACTGGGACCAGATGTGTCTGAATTTGGACACAAGGTGTAGGGGGTAACGTAAGTACACCGACTCTGTAAGTAACGAGCCCAAACTGTGGACCAAAAGGTAGTGACGAACTCAACCGCAACAGAAATAATAGAAATGAATGTGCATAAACGTAGACATGCTTTCAATTTAATAGGCAACTGAAACAGTAAAAAATAGGGCAGATACGAACAAGGTAAAGAATAGAACTTTGCTACATCTACATGCCAATGCACATGCTGTATGTGATGCACCATGCTGAATATCTCATGTGCTCACACTCTCAAATGTTTGTCCACTCAATACTGTGTATGGCTCATACGACTCAGCGATGATCCATCCCGGATTATATACATCTCTGACAGCAGTCACTTAGTACCGAGGAAGGCTAATCCAGCCCTATGGACAAGATCCATATCCAGGTAATAATAATAATCTCACAACCACTCGGTACAGTATATGGCTCACACGGCCTAGGGAAGATCCATCCCGGAATATATACATCACTAACCATCAGTCTCCAGTACCGAGGACATAGGCCAAACCAGCCTCATGGAGAAGATCTATCTCCAAATAATAATATCAACTGCGCTCACTAGGGGTGTGTGCAGACTCCGGAGGGGCTCCTTCAGCCCAAGCGCTATCAAAAATCAATACAACCGCTGCGGCGTGCAGCCCGATCCCATAACTGTCACTCATGATCAGGCCCTCGGCCTCACTCAATCATCACTCTCCAGTCTCACCCACGTGCTCACAATGTCATGAAACTAGCCCTGAACAATGATATAACGTGCCAATAAGTAACAACTGAGATTGAGATATGATATGCAATGCATGAATATGACTGAGTATAGAATATCAATGGAATCAATGAGATGACAGCAAGAAACGACCACTAGGGGTCCCAAAAGTATCGGCGTAAGCCCCTAACATGATGTCTAGCATGATTTACAGCTCATTTATTTTATCATAAAAACACGGATATCAACAAGAAAAAGTCATTAAACGGTGCCATGGAATAAACCACGTCATGATTCTCACGGTGCACGCCCGCACGCCCATCACTTGGCATTTGCGTCACCTCAATACTAACCACATAACACGTAGTTCGGGGTTTCGAATCCTCAGAACCAAGTTTGAAAGAGTTACTTACCTTAAACCAAGCAAAAATCCTACTCCGCGATGCCTTTGCCTCTCAATGGCCTCCAAGCGTCCCGAATCTAGCCACAAGCAACACAATACGATTAATATAGGCTACGGGAACCAATTCCACAAGAAAAAATGCCAAATTATAACCAAAATCCAAAATCGACTCAAACCCGGCCCCCAGGCCCACATCTCGGAATCCTACAAAAGTCAAACACTTCAAATCCCATTCACTCACGGGTCTAACCATACCAAATTTATCAAAATACGACCTCATATGGTTACTCAAATCTCCAAAATCCACTCTCCAATTCTCAAGCCCTAAATCCCCAAATTTCTAGCTCAAATCCCAAACTAGATGATGAATAAAGCCATGGATTCACGATATTTGTACCATTATGGGTTAGAATCACTTACACCAACGTTGCTCCTTGAAATCCTTCGAGAAATCGCCTCTCTCTCGAGTTCCTCACGTCTAAAATTGAAAATGGAGAACAAAACCTCGAGCTAGGGTTTTTCTGCCCAGCTAAACCGCACCTGTGGTCCTAGTTCCGCACCTACGGAACCGCATCTGCAAGCAGGGCTCCGCTTCTGCGGAGATTCATTAAAAGGGTTGGTTCCGCTCCGGCGATCACCTGACTGCATCTGCGGCTATCGCAGATTCGGGGACCAAGATGCACCTGCGACCATCGCAGATGCGGGACCAAGCCGCACCTTCGCATCTGCGCCTCACCATCCACTTCTGCGACCTCGCACTTGGGGTTCCCACTCCACAGGTGCAGAAACACCAGCAACAGCACCTTCAGCTGCATTTTTCTAACTCCAAACACTCCGATAACAACCCAAAATCACCCCGAGGCCCTCGGGACGACAACCAAACATACCAACAGATCCTATAATATCATACAAACTTTGTCGGACCTTCGGATCACTTAAAACAACATCAAATGCCACATTACACTCGGATTCAAGCCTAAGAATTTCTAAACTTCCGAATTCCACAAACGATGCCGAAACCTACCAAACTACGTCCGGATGACCTCAATTTTGCACACAAGTCAGAAATGACACCACGAACCTGCTCCAACTTCCGAAAATCCAATCCGACCCCAATATCAAAATTTCCACTGCTGGCCAGAATTGCCAAAATTCTAACTTTCCGCAATTCAAGCCTTATTCTACCACTGGCCTCCAAATCATATTTCGGGCACGCTCCTAAGTCCAAAATCAGCTACCGGAGCTAATGGAACCATCAAAATTCAAATCCCAGGTCGTTATACATAAGTCAACATCCGATCAACTTTCCCAACTTAAACCTTCTCACAAGAGACTAAGCGTCTCAACTCCCTCCAAAATCACTCCGGACTCGAACCAACTAACCCGATAAGTCATAATACAGCTGTAGAGCACAAAAGAAATAGAAAAAGGGGGAACAGGGCAACAACTCTCTAAACGATTGGCGGAGTCGTTACATCCTCCCCCCTTAAACAAATGTTCATCCTCGAACGGGTCTAGAAACATACATGAAGTCTCAAATAGGTGTGGGTATCTTCTTCACATCTCCCGCTTGGTCTCCCAAGTAGCCTCCTCCGCGGGCTGACCTCTCCACTGCTCTTTCACTGATGCTATATCCTTTGACCTCAACTTTCGAACCTGACGCCCCAAAATACCCACCGGCTCCACATCATAAGTCAAATCACCATCCAACTGACCCGTGCTGAAATCCAAAACATGAGATGGTTCGCCGTTATACTTCCGAAGCATAGAAACATAAAATACTGGATGCACACGCGATAAGCTGGGTGGCAAAGCAAGCTCATAAGCCACCTCCCCAATCCTCCAAAGCACCTCAAACGCCCCAATAAACCGAGGGCTCAACTTTCCCTTCTTCCCAAACTTTATAAAATCCTTCATGGGTGAAACCTTCAGCAAGACCATCTCCCCAACCATGTAAGACACATCACAGACCTTTCTGTCAGCATAATTCTTTTGTCTCGACTACACCGTGCGAAGCCGCTCCTGAATCAATTTCACCTTGTCCAATGCATCCTAAACCAAGTCTGTACCCAAAAGCCTAGCCTTACCCGGCTCAAACCAACCCACTGGAGATCTACACCGCCTCCCATATAAAGCCTCATACGGAGCCATCTGAATACTCGACTGATAACTGTTGTTGTAAGCAAACTCCATGAGTGGCAGAAATTGGTCCCATGAGCCCCCAAAATCAATGACACAAGCGCGTAACACGTCCTCCAATATCTGAATGGTGTGCTCGGACTGTCCGTCCGTCTGAGGGTGAAATGTTATGCTTAACTCAACTTGAGTGCCCAACTCTCGCTGCACGACCCTCCAAAACTACAATGTAAACTGTGTGCCTCTGTCTGAAATGATAAAAACTGGCACCCCATGAAGGCAAACAATCTCTCTGATGTAAATCTCAGCCAACCGTTCTGAAGAATAGGTAATGCTCATAGGAATAAAGTGCACGGACTTGGTCAGTCGATCCACATTCACCTAAATAGCATCGAACTTCCTTGAAGTCCGTGGGAGCCCAACTACGAAATCCCTGGTGATCCGCTTCCACTTCCACTCTGGAATCTCTATTTACTGAAGCAAGCCACCCAGCCTCTGATGCTCATATTTCACCTGCTGACAGTTGAGACACCGAGCTACAAACCCAACTATATCTTTCTTCATTTTTCTCCACCAATAGTGCTGTCTCAAATCCTGATACATTTTTGCGGCACCCGGATGGATGGAATACCGTGAACTGTGGGCCTCCTCCAAAATCAACTCCCATAGTCCATCCACATTGGGCACACATAATTGGCCTTGCATCCTCAATACTCCATCATCACCAATAGTCACATCTCTGGCATCATCGTGCTAAACCCTGTCCTTGAGGACAAGCAAATGAGGATCATCATACTGGCGCTCTCTGATGCGATTTAATAAGGAAGACCGAGAAGCCACACAAGCTAGGAGCCGACTGGGATCCGAAATATCCAATCTCACAAATCGATTGGCGAAAGCCTGAACATTAACTGCAATAGGTCTCTCCCAACAGGCAAGAATGAAAGACTACCTATACTCACTGCCTTCCTACTCAAGGCATCGGCCACCACATTGGCCTTTCTCGGATGGTACAAAATGGTAATATCATAGTACTTTAGCAGCTCCAACCATCTCCTCTGCCTCAAATTGAGATCCTTCTTCTTGAACAAGTGCTGGAGGCTCCGATGATCAGTAAACACCTCACAAGACACACGCGTGAACAATGACAGTCAACTCCAAATCATGAACATGGTAGTTCTTCTCATGGGATTCAACTGGCGCGAAGCATATTCAATGACTCTACCCTCCTACATCAAGACACACCCAATAACGATATGAGAAGTATCACAATATACTGTATAAGAACTAGAAGCTGATGGCAAAACTAACACTGGAGCTGTAGTCAAGGCAGTCTTGAGCTTTTGAAAGCTTGCCTCACACTCATCCGACCACCTGAAAGGAGCACCCTTTTGGATCAATTTGGTCAAGGGTGATGCAATAGAAGAGAAACCCTGCACGAATCGACGGTGATAACCCGCCAAACCAAGAAAGCTCCGAATCTTTGTGGCTGAGGATGGTCTGGACCAACTATGAACCGCCTCTATCTTTTTTGGATCAACCTAAATACCCTCACTAGACACCACGTTCCCCAAGAACGCTAATGAACCGAGTCAAAACTCACACTTCGAGAACTTGGCATAAAGTTTCTCCTTCCTCAGCCGCTGCAATACAACCCTCAAATGCTCGGCATGCTCCTCATGGCTACGAGAGTATACCAGGATATCATCAATGAATACAATAACGAACGAGTCGAGATAAGGTCGAAACACGTTGTTCATCAAATGCATGAACGTTGATGGGGCATTGGTCAGCCCAAAAGACATCACAAGGAACTTATAATGACCATATCGGGTCCTGAAAGTTGTCTTAAGAATGTCCGAGTCCCTAATCTTCAACTAGTGATACCCTAACCTCAAATCAATTTTGGAGAACACCCTCTCTCCCTGAAGCTGGTCAAATAAATCATCAATACGAGGCAGGGGATACTTGTTCTTGATTGTGACTTTGTTCAATTGCCTGTAATCAATGCACATTCTCATGGTGCCATCCTTCTTCTTCACAAATAGAACTGGTGCACCACAAGGTGACACACTAGAACGAATAAACCCCTTATTAAGGAGTTCATGAAGCTGCTCCTTCAATTCCTTTAACTCTGCTGGTGCCATACGATACGGTGGAATAGAAATGGGCTGAGTTCCCAAAACCAAATCAATATCGAAGTAATATCCATGTCCGGCGGCATGCCCGGCTGTGACAGCCTAGCCCGGTAGTGACATTATCCGCTGTGGGCCTAGGTCCTCATACGTTTAAAATGCGTCACTAGGGTCTAAGGCTTTTTAACTTATATGCACAACATCTCTCTTGTGTTTTGCCAATGTGGGACTCTGTCTAAAGTCTGGGGTGTTACATACACCCCCTTTTATGGACTCAGCGTCCTTGCTGAGGTTTTGCCCGACCGCATGGGATTCACCTAGACTCAACATTGAGGTTTACCCCGCTTAACCGGGATTTGCCTAAACTCAGTTGAACTTTGACATATCATCGGCAAGGCTGACATAAGAGTGGCTCTGGTACCAACTTTGTCACGACCGAATTTAGGGCCATGACCGGCGCTATGGGGTAGGATCCCAAAGCAACCCTTAATGGGAATTTATAGAAATTCAGGCAGAGTTTCCCCTGTTTTAGGACTATCCAAAAATTTACCTTGTCTCAGAATCAACAATAGAACCAACCTATATCAACCAAAGTATCTCCTAATCCTCATCAGCTAATAAAACATTTATCCACCACTACTAATCAATTAATTGTACCATAGTAATACTAAATTCATCTTCAAAATATGATAAGGAAGTCTAGTACTAGTTATAGCTCTAAAATAATAAAGGAATACTCATGACACTAGAAAAATAACTATGGAGTGACTCTAAGAGTTCAAAAGAAAAGACGATAATAATAATTAAACTCTTCGCTTATGCGAAGACGTGCAGGGTTCACCAGGATCTATCAACTCGTGTACTATGATTAACGAAATTCCCGCTCACGTCAACTGCTGTCTCTGTAAAAAAAATATATAGCGGGGAGTGAGTCGCTAGCTCAGTGAGTAATGACACTTAACCACAACTGTTTTAAACTGGGGACAAGTCAGAAAACATACTTGTATAATAATAATAATAATAATAATTAGAACCATCATAAAAATAAAATGCCCTCTCAAAAACGGTAAATATAATCTGCTTATTCATGTGCTTCCTGTAATAAAAATCTATTTAATAAACCAATAATAAACTCGGTAAACACAGTCTCATAGCAAATCTTTATGGTTGGGAGGATTTCCAGGAAAGGATCATGTAATCTGTATCACTGTGTGGACCCCTTCGTAAAAGGAGTCAATATATCTGTAGGTCCCTACTCGAGGGAAAACTTTAATTGTATTCTAGTTCTACGTTCCCACTAGCGAGGGCTATAACTATACTCGGTAATCGATAAATACAAGGTGCACCAGGTCTAACGAACCTGCCGTTAGCTACGGGATCCTTCAAAGTCTCCTCTCATTTATACTTTTCTTTGTAAACAGTAAATATTCACGTGGAAGCATTTTCAATATAGCACAGGGCATTTTAATTCTTATCAAATCATGTAATCCCATTTCGGTAAAATATTCACGTGGAAGCATTACTCATATATTTTTTTTTCTAATTTTCTTTTACCCAAATTATGCCAACTATGTGTATATATCTAAATCATATAGGATCACTATCGACAATACTTTCTTTTGTACCTAACAAAATTATATACACCTAGAAGATAAACTTAAGCAAGTGAAGTAAGAAAGTTTATCCTTTGAATTAAAAAAAATGCCTTTAACAAATTGCCTTTGTTTCTATGTATGTTCCCATATTTAATTCATATTACTACATACAAAGACATTAAGAATTTGATTTGTTTTAAAAAAATTAAATCTTCATTACAAAGTGTTCTACAGTCACCCATGATTCTTTCACAAAGTGTTATGAGTTAGGGAAGGATTACTTAATGTTTTCTAGTTTCTAATTATATTAGTCAATCTCACTATATAACTCAAATTATTAAATTTATATACTCTCATATTAGTAAAACAAAATATAAGAATATTATATTACCTATTTTTCAAAGTTTTGTTCCAACCTCTTTCTTCTTCTTCTTCTTCTTCTTCTTCCCTTCTCTACGTTTTTTTTTGCTTCTGTTGCAGCAGCAGTGCTGCTTTTCCCTTTCCCCCAATTCCCTTTTCTTTCTTTTTCACGTGGGCTTTTGCCCTTCTTTTAAATTGATTAGGTTTTCCTTTTTTTCCTTTTCTTGTATTTTTTTTGTTATGTTAAAAGACCAACATACCCTAACTTAAATATGGGTTATTACATCCTGCCCTCCTTATGAAATTCGATCCCCAAATTTAACTCAAGTATGTACCTGTAGGCCGAAATAAATGAGGATACTTGACTCGTATATCATCTTCCACTTTCCAAGTAGCTTCTTTAATGGTATGATTTCTCCACAAGACTTCAACAACCACAATTTCTTTTGACTGTAACTTCCTCACTTGTCTATTGACAATAGCCAACGGCTCCTCCTCGTAAGACAACTTCTCATCGAGTGGCATAGTAGGTGCTTCAAGCACTTGAGAGGAGTGTGATATACATTTTTTTCATGAAGACACGAAACACTGGGTGAAAATAAGATAACTAAGGAGGAAGTTCCAAATGATATGCCATAGCTCCCACTCGGTCAAGTATTTCATACTGACCTATAAACCTCGGGCTCAACTTACCTCTTTTTCCTAATCGCATCACGCCCTTCATTGGAGATACCTGTATGAACACTCTGTCTCCAATTGTGAACATTAAGTCTCTTCTTCTCTTATTCGCATAAGATTTTTGTCTGCTTTAAACTGTGAGCAATTGCGGTCTGATCAATTGGACCTTGTCAATAGCTTCTTGTACTAAGTCGGGTCCCAATAAGTTAGTCTCACCAGTTTCAAACCCTACGATAGGAGAACGACATCTTCTACCATATAATGCTTCGTACAATGCCATCTGAATACTGGACTGGAATCTATTATTGTAAGCAAATTCAGCTAAAGGTAGATAAACATCTCAACTACCTCAAAACTTAAGAATACAATCTCTCTACATATCCTCCAAGATCTGCATAGCACATTTGGACTTTGTGTTTGCGTGCAATAAAACTAGTACTAAAATCTACTCGTGTACCCAACATTTCTTGAAAAGGTTTTCAAATCGTGAAGTGAATCCGATCCTCTATTAGAGCTGATTGACAATAGAGCTCTATTGAGTCAGATAATTTTCTGTTCATGTATATCTATGCATATTTTAACTCACTATAAGAGGTTTTGACTAGCAAGAAATGTGCCTACTTGGTAAGCCAATTTACAACTTTCCCACATATAATCATACCTCTAATGGTTTGAGTAATTTAGTCATAGAATGTATTGTTCTATTGTATTTCCACTTCAGAATCTTGAGTTGTTTTAGTGGGCCTGTGAATCGCAAGGGCTTGCCTTAACGTACTGACATGTCAAATAGTTAGAAACAAAGTTAACGAATTTTTTTTTCCTTCTTTCTTTTCCAACCAATCAAATTTTTTTTAACATTTTTTTATAGTCATGGTGCTTCTTTTAGACCTGAGATATACAATGTATCTAGAGTTGTAAGCTCCATCACGAATAGCTTGTCTCAACCCATATATGTTTGCTAAACATATTTAATTACCTAGTCGGAGAATACCCTCACTTTTAACAATCATATCCTTGCTTTTACCAGCTAGAAACTAATCTCGGTAATTAAACAATCGTTCATCCTCGTATTGGCTAGCCTTTATGCACTCTACATCGAGCTTGACCAATAGCCAATAATGTCTTTTAATTTTTTTTTCACATTAAATCGAATACGTGTACCCTCTAGTCTATGCATATCTTCGTCCAGAAGTATCTCTACAGGAGCTACATGCGCCAAATCACCCATAGCTTTTTTGGGTATAATCTATGATATTTATCTTTCCCGAACAATACAAAACAGTACAATTATATCTTCAGTAGTTCCCTCCATTAGCATTGCTAAATATTTATATTGTTGATTTTAAATGTACTTCAGGCTCTTGTGCTAGGAATAAATCTCATAGGTTTCTTCGTATAAATAGTGTCTCTAAATCTAAAAAGGAAATACCATTATCACCATCTCCAAATCATGAATGGCATAATACGACTTGAGCTTCTTCAATTTCCTTAGAGCATATGCTATCATGCGACTATTTTGCATGAGAAAATATCCTAATCCTACCCTTGAAGTATCACATAACATCGTGAACCCTCTAGAGCCTATTGGAATAAGGCTAACATTATTATGATTGTCAAACATGCTTTCTCGTTGTACATTTCTCCATCCATTTAAATTTAGCTATTTTCTATATGTATTTGGTGAGTGGTGGTGCTATTCTAGAGAAATCTTACACAAACGCCTATAGTAGCATGTCAAGCTAAAAGTAATCCATGTAGGTGAAATGGATCTTGGCCATTTATGAACTGTTTCTATCTTCTTAGAATCTGCCATTTTTTTCATTCTTAGATACCATGTGTCCTATGAATACCATCGAGTCCAATTAATTGAAGAACTTGGAAAAAGTTGGTTTTCCTGCAGCGTCGTTGACATATTTTTCTAGTAATTCTCGTGCTCTTCCTGGGTACGAGAATATACTAGAACATAGTAAGTAAAAACTATTAATTTTTTTCTCCAAAAATAACTTCGAACACCATATTCATTATATATATCAATGCAATTGGAGCATTGGACAATCTAAAGGACATCACAGGACTCATAATGTTTGTACTGAGTACTAGAGGCAACATCGAAATATCTTCCTTTCTTATCCTAAGCTGATGATAACCAAACTAAAGATCAATGGCTCCTTGTACTGATCAAACAAGTTATCTATACAAGACAAGGGATATTTATTTTGTATTGATATCTTTTTTAATTATCTGTAGTTGGCCCACATTCTTAAAGACTCATCCCTTTTTTTCCAAATAATATTGGTGTACCCCATGATGTAACACTCGGTATGATAAAACCTGTATCCAGTAGGTCTCTCAATTATTCAATTAACTATTTCAACTCTGTTGGTGCCATATGAAATAGTTTGCGTGCCAGGTGTCAGCTCAATACCGAAGTCTATTTCTCATATTGGAGGTAGTCCTTGTAAATCCTTCGGAATACATTAGAGAATCTCTCATTATGATACTTTTTTATTTTCTTTTCAAACTAAGTGTTTCTTCTCTTGTGCTCCTTACCGTATCTATGTGATCCAAACAACCTTTCTTCTATAACCGGAAAGTCTTCCAAATATATAATTTGCTCGTCTCTAAAACCTATAATCCCCTTTTGGGACAAAACCAACTTTTAAAGTTAACCAAACCTAATAGTCTTTCCATAGTAATCGAGGGTAGCATGGTAAGAAGATAATCAATCCGTATCCATCTGTACGTTAGAGTCAACCATATCAAGTACTGTAGACATGTAATTTTTGACCCTCCCCGAAATGTTATACCTTTAGTGCTTAGATATTAATTTTAGGTCTAATAGTACTATTCACTATCCTTTTGACTTTTTGACTCTATTTTATCCTAAAAAAACTACAAAAATATTTTTCTTTATTTTAGGTAGTTGATATTTTGTCTAGTTAGTTATACTCTTAAAAAAAATACAAAAATAGCCTTGACATTTTAGTTTCCAAAAGAAAAACAAAAAGAAAACAAATTAAAATAAATCTATATTTACTTATTTTAGTATTTAAGATGTAGGCTTTAATAAATATCAAATAATGTTTAAATTACTTTAATATAGCTATCTTAATATCTTTTTAATATTTCATGGTTAATCTTAAAAAGAATGAAAAAAAAAACGAAAAAAAAACAAATAAAAAAGATTGAAACAAAATAAGAAAACAAAGAAAATGAAAAAAGAGAGTAACAAAGCTTGAAAAGAACGGAAGAAGCAAACAACAGAAAGAAAAGGAGGTGTGACAGCTCTGGCGACTCTGCTGGAGAAAAGAACCCAGAATCTCTGGTTCCGAGTTCAAGAATTCAAGCTTGTTATTGTTATTTTTACTTGGCTTTATTTAATGTTGATATTACTGTATTTTGTGGGCCTAATAAGCTAATTTTGTCACTTATTTACCGCTTTAATATTATTTGAATTGTATTAAACCGTTTTCTTACGCCTCCCTTCTGAGCCTTCTAAAAAATGGTACACACTTTCGCATGGCCCACTTTATTTGTTAGAAGTCATACCAAATAGAACGAGGTTTGGGTCAGCAACAAGGGCGGGTAGACTTTCGTTGTAACGACTCGACTGGTTGTTTTGAGCAATTGCATCCGGTTCACCATTTTGAGGTGATGAGCAGATTTATATTATGTATATCGACTTGCATGCATGGTTGGAATCTGTTTCCGGATGAATCAGAGTCGAATTGGAAGAAGGAATCTAGTTTTGGAAGCTTAGGCAGTAAGAATATGACCGGAATTTGACTTTCAAGTAAACGGCCCCGGAATAAGTTTTGGATGATGTCAGTAGCTTTGTATGATGATTTTGGACTTAGGCGTGCGTTCGGATTTGGATTTGGAGGCCCGTAGGGTAATTTGAGGCATTTCGGCGAAAGTTGGAAAAGTTGAAGTTTGGAAAAATGGAGAGGTTTGACCTATTGTTGACTTTTGTGTTATCGAGGTCAAAATGTGATTCGAAAAGTTGGAACAGCTCCGCTATGTCATTTTGGACTTGCCTGCAAAATTTGGTGTCGTTTGGAGTTGATTTGATATGGTTCGGACGCTTGGTTGAAATTCTAGAAGTTCTTGAAGTTCATAGCGATTTTCATGCGTTTTGGCATTCGATTCGTGCTTCTAGAAATTATTTTGATGTTCCGATCACGCAAACGAGTTTGTGTTATGTATTCAGACGTGTGTTGGTGGTTGGTTTGGAGCCCCGAGGGCTCAGATGAGTTTTGGAAGCGCATCGGAGTGTTTGGAAGAAAAATCTGGTTTTCTTTTGTCCGATCTCGCATTTGCGAGCAAAGGGTCGCATTTGCGACCACCGCTTTTGCGAACAAATTTGTCGCATTTCCGCATTTGCGATAAAGCTGTCGGTTTTGCGAACATCTCAGAGCTCGCATTTGTGACCTGATCAGAGCTGGCCAGCCTTCGCATTTGCGATATTTATGTCGCATTTGCGAGATCGCATTTGCGATCCTGATGTCACAAATGCGACATCTGAGGCTGGTATTAAGGTTCCCATTTCAGGACTTAGCTTTATTTTTTCATATTTTTGAACCCTAGGTCCGAGATTAGGCGATTTTGAGAGAAGATTTTCATACCAAATCATTGGGTAAGTGTCTCTAATCAATTTCCAACCATATTTTGTGATTATATCTTAGATTTAACATCAAATCCATGAGAATCTAAAGGAAAATTTGGGGAAAAAATGTGAAATCTTTCAAAAATGTAAAATGATGATTTGAATGACCAAATGGTATCGAAATTGGATAATTTTTGTATGGGTGAACTCGTAGCGGAATGGGTGTTCGGTTTCTGTAAATTTTGTTGGGTTCCGAGGTGTGCGCCCGGGGAGTTGACTTTTGTGACTTTTTGCAAATTGTATAAGAATCATAATTTTGTTCATTGGAATTGTTTTCTCTTGCATTGTTTGATGTATTCAAGTCGTTTTTGGCTAGATTGAGCCGAGCTTTGATGAATCGGTAAAGGAAAAGCAAAATTGAGTATTGAATTGGCCGGATTGAGGTAAGTATCTTGACTAACCTTATGTGGGGACTTCCCCTTAGGAGTTGAGTCTTCCATGCAATTTGTAGTCCGTGCACGCGAGGTGACGAGTGTGTGCTCGGACTTATTTGTGAGAAAACTTACCTTTAGGGTTCTTAGGTCCTTATGCTCATTATGTGGGAAGTATTGCATTATGATTGAGTTTCCTAATTGCTTAACTTACCTCTATATGCTCCATACGATGTTATTAGCTTGCCTCTAACTCTTACTTGTTACTAGACCCTTATTTGCCTTAATTGAAGTGATTGTTCTCCTTATTGTTTCGTTATCTCTTAATTGTGAATTCCTCTATGACCCCGTGTATATATTCTATGTGTCCAAATTGTCGTGTTTGCCGGTGTAGTTATCACGTGCTTATTATGTCTTGTTGTTTTGTTAAGGTTATTGCGCTTCTTGGTTCTTCCGTGATTCTTACACTGTGACTTTTGTGATTCTTATTATGTGCTATTTATGCTTAAATTGATGAGTATTCATGTTGGACCAAGCTTATGGTATTTCCTGAGTATTTGACCGTGGTTGAGTATTGACTCAAGTTGGGATTTATTTTGTGAAGTTAGCTGTTGGAACGAGATTGGTTGTAGCTAATTCCCTTGCCGGGATGTATTTGTTTCTATTGTTGATTCCCTTGACGGGATGTATTTGTTTTCATTGTTGATTCCCTTGCCGGGATGTATTTGTTTCTATTGTTGACTCCCTTGCCGGGTGTAATTGTTTCTATTGTTTATTCCCTTGCCGGGATGTTGTTGATTCTACTGTTTGGGTGAGGAAAGAGTGATAAAGCACGAAGGGTGATGCCATGCACATTTACATTTATATTATTCATATGGTGAGGAAGGTAATAAAGCACGAAGAGTGATGCCGTACACATTTACATTTGTATTGATGCATATGGTGAGGAAGAGTGATAAAGCACGAAGGGTGATGCCGTGCTCATTTATATTATTCATATGGTGAGGAAGAGTGATAAAGCACGAAGGGTGATGCCGTGCACATTTACATTTATATTGATTGCATGGTGAGGATTGCGAGTTAAAGCACGAAGGGTGATGCCGTGCACTTTCTGTTTGCTGTGTCTATTTGTTGTTATCAATTCAAGTGTTTTAACTGTTTAGATTCCTTCACTGCTGTGATCCTTTGTGTTGGATTTCATAGTGTTTTCAATAACTCGCCGTATTTTTCTATACATGTTTCAATACTTCTAAATCTCAAAATTGTCACATATTTAATTCAATTAGTTACTCAATTAAATTCCCTTAAACCGTCTGAAGTTGTAGTTTACTTAAAAAGCAATTTCTACTAAGTTAATTTATTAAATCCCATGTTAAAGGTAATAATTCATTCGATGTTGTATTTTAAATTGAAAATGGTACTTTTTTCAAATGATATCTAAAAATAACTTAATCTTTTCTTGCTGAGTTCCTAATTGGTTTAAAAGTTGTACTCTACTTTATCTTATGTAAATGAGACTCCTGGAACATCTTAATTGCATTAGTTATGGGTCCTATGTACTGAGTAACATGAGACGTTGTTGTGAGCACGTGATTTTCGCCCTATATGAATTACTCCTATAAAACCCAAGAAAATAGATTTTTTCCAATTATTTGCAATTTTATAGGATTTTTGTAGGATTTTGTTAATTGTTTGCATTTTTGCGCACGTTTAATTTCCAATAAAAATCATGAAAAATGTCAAAAATACCATGCATTGCATTTAGGTTTCATTTTTACTTTTTTTTAAGGTTAACTAGTTAATTATTTGTTTTATGAAAATCACAAAAATGGTCCATTGTTGCATTTTTAGTTTTAATTTTAGAATAGTAGTTTTTATCTTTTAATTTAGGATCAAGGAATTTTTATTATTTTTAGAAAATTGGTTAGTTTTATAATCTAGATTAATTTAGGATTTTAATTTGGGTTTTTAATTAAAGAAAAAGAAAAGAAGAAAAGAAAAACAAAAAGAAAAGGAAATAAAAGAATTGAATAAAAAGGGTTAATTGAAAAAGGTCTTATTTTGGTTTTATTTGGACCAAAGCCCAAACAAGTCTGCCCTAAACCCGCCCCAAAATCGAGCCCAATATCCCAAAATACCCGGTCCAGGCTCCCTACAACCAAAACGACCCCACTTCATCCCTTATCATCACAGCCATTGGATTTTGATAATCCAACGGCCCGGAACTCATCACCCCTGAACTATATAACTGTCCAAATGCCCCCATACCCATCGAACCCCCCTCACTCCATCTCTATCGTTTGAGAGTCCAAACCCTAGCCGCCCAAGTTCCCTCGCCGGCGCCGCCTCCCTCCGCCATCGGAAATCGCCTACAGCGGCGGACCACCTCCAAACTCCGCCAAAATTACACCCTATAATCCCCGTCCTCTCCTCTTTCCGAATCCCAAAACGGTTTTCGCTCGAAGCCCTCTCAAATCCCTCCAATTTTAGATCTAGATTCAGAGTCCCAAAACCCTAAATCACCCAAACGACCTCAAATTCACACCATATAACCCCTAGCCTTCCCCCACCAGTGTCTCGCTATCGATGGCCCAAGAATCCCAGCCAAACTCCTCGGATTTTAAGTCTCAAATTCGTCAAACCCTAGTTTCTCCCTTTCTGATTGCCCAGTCTTGATTGGTCAAGTGAACCCAAAACATCCATTAGTCGACTGTTCTTGTTAAGAATAGTCGATTAATGGTAGTTCAAGTTCACTTCTGCCTTGCTAAGTTTGGTCAAGCACATAGTGGGTCCAGTTTGGAACAAACATAGGCAATTCTTTTTGCTTTAATTCTGTTCGTTTTTTCTCTCTTTCTTTCCTCTTCCTTCTCTTGGTTTGCTCATAATAATTTCAATTCTGTTTAGTTGCACTTTAGGATTTGTGTGTTATTTGTTCTGTTTTGTATTTAGGCTTCAGATTAGGATTTCATCACAAGTCTAAGGTCAATCTAGTTTGCTGCATGAAATAGTTCTGTTCCAATAGTAATTTCTAATCTCAGTTTATGTTAGAAGAACTTAGGTGTAGTTCAAGGTTCAAATTATATTGCTGTTGGTTATTTGAGCATGTTTAGTTAATAGTTCTGTTTTAGAATGCATCAATTTATCCATTCTAGTTGTTAGAAGCATTCCAGTATCTGTGCAAGTTCCATTTAGGGTTCTTTGTCCAGCTTAGTTCATTATGAATTGGTTTCATTTTAGAAGTTTAGGTTCATTCACCAGTTTTCAGATACTCCTTTCAACTTTGAATTTGGTTTGCTTTCAATCCGTTTGTAGATATTAGATTGCTTGTTTTCTGTTTGCCTAGTTAGTAATTGTTAGGAACTCTTAGGGTGTTAATTGAGAAATTGAAAACTTGGAGGTTTAATTTGAGATTAGAAGATCAGATTTCTTTTAGGAAACTTCTAGAATCTGGGGCAGCTGGCCCAATTTTGGCCATCACAAATGCTGGAGCCAATTGAAGGCTGCTAGCTGTCCCAATTCTGTTAGAAAAGATGCCTTGTGAGGGAATAATTCCCATTCTAATTTCAGCAGCACATGGCACCCCTTAAGGGCTATATATAGAGACCCTCTCCTTCTCAAATATCGGAGATTGACATTCTGAAAAAATACCCTAAAAATTCTCTGCTTTCCTTGATTAGTCTGCCTCGAATTGCTTTCTTGTTCTTCTTGGAGTACTTTAAAGGGTCTTACATGAAATTTTTGGGTTTTCTGGATTTAAAAAGTGTATAAAGGAAGCAGAATCTTGTTGTCGAATTTGTTGCTGGGCTCCAATTTTCCTGCTGTTGCTGAAATCCTCACTCTCTTTTGTTTTACTTTGACATACATGTATCTCTTGGACTTTAAATGACCTGTGAAGTGCAAGTTTTAAATGTGTAACCAAATGTGAAGATTTAATGAGATATGCTGCTTGATGAAATTCGTTCACATGTTTTCTTAGTTCCTTTAGTCTCTGTAGTAGTGGTAGTTTCCCTTTATGTGTTTCCACTCATTCATGTTACTGATTTTATATCTTGACATCAAGTTTGATTTGGGATCCTAGACTATTGTGTTGGTTTGTGATTTAAATTTATGGGTTTTTCTTAGATTTGTTTAGGACAGTGTTGATTTTCAGTCCATGGTTGGTTCATATTATGCCTTCGTTGGTTCAATTCCATAAGAATCTGGTCTTAGTATCTGAGTTTTTTCTAAGAGCTATAATTTGAGAAAGAATTTACATGCCTGATGACTTGTTGTATTTCCAACTGTTTAGGATTCCTGTACTATTAGGAAAGTTGTACCTGTGAATTCAGCATGACCAAGGAGTAATTTTGCATCCCAGATGTATATTGCTACATAAATAGTAAAACAATGTTTCCTTAGGGTGTATAACATGGTTATTGGGTGTTGTGATTTTTGGGCTAACATATCATATTATTGTATGTCGTTTGTAGTCAGATGGGTCGGGCCAGTTTCCGTTGGGTATCAACTATTTTGTTCTTCTGTTTGGGCTTTGGTTCGAACAAAACCCCTCAGCTTTTATCCCCTCCCCCAAAAGCTTATCTTGAGAAATAAATTGGGCCTGGATCTGTGGCCCACTTGGAAATGGGCGGTCCCCGCCTGGTTCGTTTGTGGGCTCATTTTGAGCCCAGTTTCCTTTTAAAATATACCTTTGGGTTATAGCTCAAACAAGAATTGGCTATAAATATTGAAGGCCCAGCATGTACCCCAATCGTGTTTACAACTAATAGTTATTTATTAAGTTCACACCCTTTGTAAGTAAGACTACCCTTAGGCCTAATTAAGTATTTCTTAGAAATAGGGTGAGGTGTGCTCTCTTAATTAAATCACCCATGGCCCTCACAAATATTGTAAATTAGCCATTAAGAATGAATATTCGTAGAAAAGCCTTTAGGCGCATTTAAAATACAATTGTGATTGTGTACACGTTCGCGTGACATAATTACGATTCTAAAAACAAAATCGGAGTATGCGTTCGCGCAACTTCGACCGGACTTATCTTAATAATAATAAAGTATTGCTAATTATGGACACGTTCGCGTGAAATGATTTTTGACGCGCCAAACAAATGGGTACACGTACGCGTGACCTATTTTAAGATAATTTCTTAATTAAAAGAAGGCAAATGCACATAGGTTCTAAAATCAGTAATTAAACAATTTAATTGAGCCAAGTATGATCAAAGCGACCGTGCTAGAACCACGGAACTCGGGAATGCCTAACGCCTTCTCCCGGGTTAGCAGAATTCCTTACCCGGATTTTTGTGTTTCGCAGACATTAAAGCAGAGTCAAATTTCCTCGATTCGGGATTCTAAACTGGTGACTTGGGACACTATAAACTATCCCAAGTTGCGACTCTGATCTTAAATAATAATCCCATTTCGATTGTCACTTAAATTGGAAAAACTCCCTAATATACCCCTTCCGGGGGTAGGAAAAAAGGAGGTGTGACAGCTTTGGCGACTCTGCTAGGGAACAAGAACCCAGAACTACTGGTTCAGGGTTCAAGAATTCAAGCTTGTAATATGATTTTGCTTGGCTTTATTTATTATTGATATTATTGTATTTTGTGAACTCAATGTGCTATTTACCGTTTCAATATTATTTGAATGTTATTAAAATGCTTTCTTACGCCACCCTTCTGAGTCTTCTAAAATTTTGTGCACACGTACACGTGGCCCACTTTCTGTTAGAAGTCATACCAATTAGAACGAGGCATGGGTCAACAACAAGGATGGGCAGACTTTCGTGCTCCCGGTACGTCGCCCCCACCTCGGCTCGAGTTGTCCACTCGGGTAAACCCAGTCTACAACACAACCCCAGGTTTAAACCTAGAAGAACATAACCTCATGCCGGATAGGAACGTTTGTTTGTATCACGTGCATTTGACTTAGATGACTCAAAACAGGGGTTGGGTCCGTCTAGGACAGGTGTACCCAAAATAACAGACCATTCTGATGCATCTTACGTGCTATGTGAACATTTATTTGTTTCGGCCTGCATGCTGACCGGCTAGGAAAGACAATCAGGGGAAAACCAAGAGTGGCATAGAAAGGAAATAAACCCGTTCTTAAAAATCTCGGTTATTAAAAAATGTCCCGAGGCTCTGCCGAATTTTCCAAAAAAAGGGATTTGAAAACAAAACGAAAAAAGCAAAAAAAAAGCAAAAAGAGTCATTTAAAAAGGAGCCACTCGTGTTTTCTTTTAAAATATGTCAAAACTGCCTGAACTACTCAGGTCTGATTCCCACCGGATGTGGGATACGTAGGCAACCTACATAGGGTTGGACCTATTTTTGCAAAATTAACCAAATAAAGTGAAGTTGTAGGCAGGTCTTTAGTCAAGAATAAGTCGGCCCAGCTTCGGTGCCGTTCTCACCAAGATAGCCTTAGAATATTTTCAGTTGTCGAAGGGCTATTTTCTAGACAACGAAAATAGTGAAAGGGCTGCATTTACAAAAATAGCCACTTTCGTGCAGAAAGGGGAAAGGGTCATTTTCTTTTGCTTATTCCTTTGGGAATCAAGAATCGTTTCCTTAAAAATCCATCAGAGTCAACCCTAACCCTAACCTTTCACGGGTACCAAAATGAACACTGTCCAGGACCCGAAACTACTAGTCTTAGAGCAGGCTCAGTTACAGTTGCGCATGTGGTGGTATGATTTGGATTAAGATGGTCAAGACTGGGTAAAAGAACAATTGGGTGCTCTCACCGATATTTTGGAAATCAAACCACGGGAAGATTTGGTCCAAGTTTTGTTAACCTTTTGGGATCCTGTGCACAATGTCTTTCGTTTCTCGGATTTTGAGCTCACCCCTACACTGGAAGAAATAGCCGGGTACATCCATTTTGGCCGGGACTTGAGAAAACAACTGTTGATATTCCCGAGAGCCCCATCAGTGCACAAATTCTTTGATCTTCTTAATATCAGCAAACAAATGAAGAAGGCTCAATTTTTGTATTCTAGATTTGGGCATTCGGTCGGGTTCGAAACACATGAAAAAGGATTGAACAACAAACAGGACAAGAACATTTGGCAAATTCATCGTAGGTTCGACTTCATAGTTGCGTTCCTGGGAATCATAGTCTTTCCAAATGCCGAAGGGACGGTAGATACCCACATGGCCAGAGTTGCACAAACCCTTATTACAAAGAAAGATCCCACACTTGCTCCTCTAGTACTGGCGGATATTTACCGGGCATTGACATTGTGTAGATCCGGGGCTCAATTCTACAAGGGCAGTAGTGTTCTTCTACAAATGTGGTTGATCGAGCATCTCCGCCACCACCCCAAGTTCATGAGCTATGGTTCAAGCAAATATAACTTCATCAAAAGCTACGAGGAAAGGGTGAAAGATTACAATGCTCCAGAAGGGTTTGAAGCTTGGATCTCCCATTTGAAAGCTCTAAAAGCAAGTCAAGTCGAATGGACTATAGGTTGGCTCCCGATGACAGAAATCATATATATGACAGCCACAAAGGGTTATTTGATGTTGATGGGTTTGAGGAGTGTCCAGCCGTACGCACCACAGAGGGTCTTAAGGCAGTTAGGGAGATATCAGGTGGTTCCTGAAGATGAAGATCTAACCACCCAGGTCATCAAACTCCATCCAGAGGCCGCATTGCCTGAGGCTTTAGTCCAGCAGGATTGGAACAGTTGTCTGTATCTGAAAAATGGCACCCAGCTACCAGATGTTGCCAAAGGGGAAGTAAATCTAAATTATGCAGCGTGGTTTGAAAGAAATTCAGGTGCAAACAATGAGCCTGAGCTCGAACCAGAGCCCGAGAGGCCAGCAAAAAGACCGCATGTGTAGGCTTTCGATGACAAAGTCATGGAAAGGTTGGCCTGGGGAGAGAAGGAGAAAAAGTACCAAGCTACCATTCACACTATTGAAGAGAAATTGAGAAACATTGAGTTCAATAATGATCTACAATTGCAAGAAGTTGAAGGGGAAAGAAGGAAATTGGCCCAGGAAAATGAAGCCTTACGAGCTCAAATTCAAAGAATGAAAATCGCCGCCGAAAATCCGTCCAGAAGTAGACAAGATGAGAAGCTCATAAATGACCTGAGGAGAAATGTGGGTGATTACGAGGCTGACCTGGAAAAGACTGAAAAGGAGTTAGCAAAAGCCTAAGCCAAGTTGGTTAAGAATGTGGAGGGACGGGCAAGTTTTGTCCGACAGCTGAAAGGGAACATTGCTATGCTCTGATGTCGCAGTTAGAAAAGGACCTACAATAGCTTCAAGAGATTTTTGTCCGACAGATCATGGATGACTTGTTTCGTCTCCAAGAAGACTTGGCGTATAGGCCTGCAGCAAGAGCAACTGGAGCAGCAGTGGAAGCACTTATGTATTCTTGATTTTATTTTTTTTGAGTCTGTGTTGCAATTTCTTTTAGAGTCTGTCAATCCATTTTGAGTCTTGTTTTAGCTTTTGAAAATATTTACGTCTGTAGGGAAGTCGTTGTAATCAGGATGTTTCTATCTTGTTTTATTTTATAATATTTGAATAAAATTTGAAGAAAAACAAAAATGCGTCCTTTTATTTTGCATTTATCCCCAGAACTACCTTGGTCTGATTCATGCGGCATCATGATACGTAGGCAATCCCCATAGGATTCGATCATAACCATAAAATGAAAAAAAAGAGTGGAAATAAAAGAAATTGAGGGGAAAGAAATAATGGCAAAACAAGAGAGGAAAGACAATGCGAGAATAAAAGAATGGAAAAAAGAACCAACAAAGAAAGGCGGGAATGAAAAGGAAAGAGAAAAAGAAAAATGCAAAGAATTAGTGGAAGTCGGGATGAAGCATGCAGCCGTTCAAATGCATAATAAAAATGGCTAACTGCTTAGGTGCATTGCACCCCCAACGTGCGGTTGCTTATCTATTAAGCTCTTGATCGCTAACAAGTTTGCTTGTTGTTATCAAGTACAAGTAGGTGGTTAGTTTGTTTGGCATTCTGGCAAGTCACCCGTACAATACTAGATCTAAGCACAAGGTGAACATGGCTGGCAAAGAATTGGATTCGAGTGTTATTGACCCACCAAGGGAGGTAGAAGAGTCTGAGCCCGGTATGAAAGAAGAATTGTACAAGCTGAAACAACAGATGGCTGAGATGTACCAGGCATGGATGAAAGGGCACCCTCCCCCATCATACCCTGCCAACCCCACTTTTGTCCCACCACTAGCTCAAGAACCCCCTATCATCGATCTATCCCCACAACATACCCCAAGCTTCAACCCTTACCACCACTATATGGGCTCCTCCTCCCAAATTGTCCAAGCTCCACTAGCCAAATCAACCGCATGTCCTCCTCCACCATCTACCCCTATTTTTATGGTGCCTCCACCAGCCACCCTCTATCGGTCTTCCAGCGAACCGACACTCCAAGCCCAAGACAACTAGTATTACACCCCAGAGCCCACCTTCAAAATCCCAGATCATTGCTCATACACTCATCGTTTCGACCTCCCTGTTGAGACTGAGAAACCGCCTAAAAACCCGAAACAGGAGGAGATGTTCAGGAAGGTAAGAATCCTGGAACAATCGTTCAGAAACATGCAGGGATTGGGAGGCCATGTGAGCATAGCCTACAAAGATCTATGTCTATTTCCTAAAGTTCAGTTGCCTGTTGGATTCAAGATGCCTAAATTCGACCTATATGACGGGCACGAAGACCCGGGGCCCACTTGAGGGGATTCTGTAGCAAAATGAGAGGAGCTGGTGGTAGAGCTGAGCTGTTAATGGCATACTTCAACCAGAGTCTGAGTGGCGCGGCGTTATAGTGGTACACACATCAGGATCACAGAAGATGGTATAGCTGGGATGATTTGGCCCAAGCATTTGCGCGGCACTTCCAATACTACATAGAAATCGTTCTAGATCGTTTGTCCCTGACTAAGATTGAGAAGATACCAGGAGAAAGTTTCAGAGAATATGGTTTTCGCTGGAGAGAAAAAGCGGCAAGAGTCAACCCTCCAATGGAGGAAAATGAAATGGTGGAGTACTTTCTGCAGGCTCTGGAACCTACTTACTTTGGCCATCTGGTATCGGCCATAGGCAAGTCTTTTAACAAGGTTGTGAAGATGGCCGACATAGTGGAAGAAAGGATTAAAACAAGCAAAATCATGAGCTACTCGGCCATCAAAGAAACCACCCAAGCCATCCAGAAAGGTTGTGAAGATGTTGCAACAGTTGACTCAGGATCGTGGCTTGGTCCAAGGGACACACCACACCATTACACCCAGCCTCGACCCCCTCACCGAACCTACACCCAACCCCCATATAACCCACCTCAACATTACTTTCCATAACCAGACCCTCACTACTCTGTCCACTACGCCCAATCATACACTCAACCTCCTTCTTACCCATAATGGCATGCCCCAGCCCCACAGAACACCTACCCAGCTCCACAAAATGCTTACCCACCTCCACGAACCTACCGAAACCCTGTCGGACCAGGTTTCCGGCCCAAGCCAGTATTCAGAAATGAGAGGTTGCAGCGAAAGAAAACGTTCACCCCGTTGGGGGAGTCTTATACTAGTTTATTCAGTTGGATGTGCTGAGGCCAATTGAGTCAAAATTGCCAAACCCTCCTCCAAAGAATTTTGATTACTACCTCAGTTGTGCATATTGTTTTGGTACTCCGGGGCATGATACGGAAAAGTGTTGGCACTTGAAGAATGCCATCCAAGAGCTCATCGACACAAACCAGATTGTGGTCCAAACTCCGGAAGCACCCAACATCAATCAGAGCCCATTGCCAACTCATGATGAAACAAACATGATCGAGATAGTCACAAGGAGGGGGAGCCCAAGAAGCCATCGCAATCTGTTATGATGATTCGGTCTAGTGAGGTCAAGCTAGTCAAGGAAACAATTGTCACAAAACCAATAGTTGAAGGATCAATAAACAAGTTGAGCATGACAAACGGTGAACCTTCTGTGGTAGTTGAGAATAGATCCACAAGTGATGCTGTAGCAAAGAAAGAAAAGTCAAAGGTGATCGTGCCAGGGTTGGCAAATAAGCCTATCATAATTGTAGAGGGTGCCCGTATTGACCCTGTTATCATCAAGCCTGTAACCCAGTTGCCGATAATCAACACCAAGGCAATCCCATGGAACTATGCACGGGTGATAGTGACCTATAAGGGGAAGGAAGTGAAAGAAGAAGTCAATGAGGCCCAGGGGGAGATGCTTTGCCCCGAAAGAGATAAGGAAAGCTAAAATACTCAGAGATAATCTAGTTCTAGTAAAGAAAGCAGTCACTGAAGAAGAAGCGGAGGAGTTTTTGAGAAAAATAAAAGTGCAAGATTACTCCATCGCGGAGCAGTTGAGAAAGACTCTAGCTCAGATTTCCTTGCTATCATTGTTGATCCATTCAGATGAGCATCGTCGGGCCCTAATGAAAATTCTGAACGAAGCTCATGTCCCCAATAAAATCACAGCAAACCATTTGGAGAAGATCGCCAATAAGATATTTGAGGTAAACAGGGTCACTTTCTCTGAGGAAGGTACTGAACACAACAAAGCTCTCTATCTTACAGTGAAATGTGAAGATTCTGTGGTCACTAAGGTGTTGGTGGATAATGGTTCCAGTGCAAACATTTTCCCTCTCTCCACTCTGCACAAGTTGAAGATTAATACTGAAAGGGTCCGAAAGAACAGTATATGTGTCCGAGGTTTTGACGGTGGAGGAAAAGATTCGGTTGGTGATATAGTGCTTGAATTGACAATAGGACCGGTTGAATCCACCATGGAGTTCCAGGTACTGGATGTGGCCGTCTCTTACAATTTGCTGTTGGTTCGGCCTTGGATATATGCCGTCAAAGCAGTCCCGTCCTCTTTGCACCAGATGGTCAAGTTCGAGTGGGATAGACAGGAAACCGTCATGCATGGCAAAGAGAACTCGTGTGCTTAGAGTGATGCCTCTATCCCGTTTATTGAGGCCGAAGACGATCAAGGGCCTTGGGTCTACCAAGTTTCTAAAACAGTGCCAGTTGAGAAGGTTCCGGAAGGGAAATGTATTCCAGCTCCAAAGATAGCCTCCGCATTTGTCATGGTGGCGTCTGAAATGCTGAAGAACGATTTTGTGCTAGGCAAAGGCCTGGGCGCTTCTTTACAAGGTATCTTGCAGCCAGTGTCCCTGCCTAAAAACGTGGATACGTTTGGTCTAGGATTCAAACCCATAGTGGTAGATGTGAAAAGGGCTAAAAGGTTGAAACGGAAGGCATGGGCACTACCGAAGCCTATCTCACGTCTCTCCAGGACATTTGTCAAGCCTGGTGCCGTGAAACGCCCAGTGACAGCAGTTCCAAGTCCTGTGGTTGACATTGATGAAGAGTTAATTGAAAGGTTCCAAAGTTTGTTTGATGATGTGAACATGGTAGAAGTTGGAGAAGGATCCAGCAAAGCAGATGTGCAGTTCATCGGGCCGAAGTAAAGCTTAACAATTGGAAGGCTACTCCTCTCCCTACTCGGGGGGAGCTTTGGTAGTTTGCTTTGTTTTCCTTTCTATCTGGTTCATTCCACGGTTGTGACCTAGATTTTTATTTTTCGCTTGCTTGATGTACAAACCCTGTTATCCTTTATTTTCAATAAAATGCAATTTCCCTTTTCCATCATTCCTGATAGTTTTTATTTTTGTTTTCTTTTCTTCTTTGTACAGTTCTTTTTATGCTGGTTTCAATGACATGACATGCATGAGGAATCTTCGGCCAAGTCTTAAAGGTCAATCTAATTCTGAAATAATAATCCAAGAAATAGAGAGTGATGATGAAGCAGAATATGATGAGGATGAGGCACTTGAGGAAATCGGTAAAGAATTAAATCATTTTGAAGAAAAACCCAAGCCTAATTTGAATGAAGCCGAAGCAATCAATTTAGGAGATCCAGATAATGTCAGAGAAACCAAGATAAGTGTCCATCTCGAACCCCAAATCAGGGAAGAAATAATCAAAGCATTGTTTGAATATAAGGATATTTTTGCATGGTCGTATGATGACATGCCGGGCTTGAGTACCGACTTGGTGGTCCAGAAATTACCAACTGATCCAACTTTCCCTCCCGCCAAGCAGAAATTAAGGAAGTTTAAGACTGACATGAGTGTGGAGATCAAATAAGAAGTCACAAAACATCTTGAGGCAAAGGTCATTCGAGTCACGCGGTATCCCACGTGGTTAGAAAATGTTGTGCATGTGCCAAAGAAAGATGGTAAGGCCAGAGTATGTGTCGATTACCGTGACCTTAACAAAGTAAGTCCAAAGGATAACTTCCCGTTACCAAATATCCACATTTTGATTGATAATTGTGCCAAGCATGAGCTTGGGTCTTTTGTGGATTTATATGAAGGATATCATCAGATCTTAATGGATGAGGAAGATGCGGAAAAGACGGCATTTATCACGCCATGGGGAACATATTGCTACCGGGTCATGCCGTTTGGTTTGAAAAACGCTGGGGCAACTTACATGAGGGCAATGACCACCATATTTCATAACATGATACAAATGGAGATTAAGGTTTACGTGGATGATGTGATCATAAAGTCCAGGAAGCAGTCTGACCACGTCAGAGATTTAAGGAAGTTTTTCGAGAGGCTCAGTAGGTACAATCTTAAGCTCAACCCTGCAAAGTGTGCATTTGGCATGCCGTCCGGGAAACTATTGGGGTTTATAGTTAGTCGGCGGGGCATTGAGTTGGATCCCTCAAAGATCAAAGCTATCCAGGAATTACCACCGCCAAAAAACAAGACTGAGGTGATGTGTCTGTTAGAGAGGTTGAACTACATCAGTAGGTTTATTGCTCAACTCACGACAACTTGTGAGCCTATCTTTAAGTTGCTAAAGAAGGATGTTGCGGTCAGATGGACTGATGAGTGCCAGGAAGCATTCGATAAGATCAAAGAGTATTTGTCAAACGCACCTTTGTTGGTCCCGCCGGAACCCGGGAGACCTTTGATTCTTTATTTGACAGTCCTGGATAATTCATTTGGTTGTGTGTTGGGTCAGCATAACATTACTGGGAGGAAAGAGCATGCCATCTATTATCTCAGCAAGAAGTTCATCCTATGAGGTTAAGTATACTCCCCTTGAAAGGACATGTTGTGCCCTGACTTGGGTAGCACAGAAGTTGAAGCATTATATGTCATCCTACACTACTTACCTCATTTCTCGCTTGGATCCTTTAAAGTATATTTTCCAGAAGCCTATGCCCACAGGAAGACTCCCAAAATGGCAGATCTTGCTCAGAAAATTTGACATCGTATATGTGACTCGGACGGGAATGAAAGCCCAAGCTTTGGCCGATCACCTGGCCGAGAACCGGTGGATGAAGAATATGAGCCTTTGAAGACTTATTTTCTTAATGAAGAGGTAATGCATATTAATAAAGTTGAGCAGGATGAAAAACCCGATTGGAAACTCTTCTTTGATGGGGCTGCTAACATGAAAGGTGTTAGAATAGGACCTGTGCTCATTTCTGAAATAGGGCACCACTACCCTGTCACAACTCAACTTCGTTTCTATTGTACCAACAACATGGCTGAGTACGAAGCATGCATTCTGGGTTTAAGGTTAGCTGTGGACATGGAGTCCAGGAAGTGCGGTTTTAGGAGATTCAGATCTGTTAGTGCACCAAATTCAAGGGGAATGGGAGACTCGAGATTTGTAGCTCATACCATATCAACAATGTCTACAGGATCTTTGTCAATGGTTTAGATCGGTTGAATTCAGGCATATCCCTAGGATCCATAATGAGGTTGTTGACGCCTTGGCTACTCTGGCATCAATGTTACACCATCCAGACAAGGCTTATATTGACCCTCTGCATATTTAGGTCTGTGATCAGCATGCTTACTGTAATATGGTGGAAGAAGAACTTGATGGTGAGCCGTGGTTCCATGATATCAGGATGGAGGTGTATCCGGTACAAGCCACAGGTGATCAAAGGAGAACAATTCGATGTTTGGCAAGTGGATTTTTCCTAAGCGGAGGAGTTTTGTACAAAAGAACTCCAGATCTCGAATTGTTGAGATGCATAGATGCTAAGCAAGCCACGAATATCATGACCGAAGTACATTCGGGAGTTTGCGGTCCACATATGAGTGGGTCTCTTCTGGCAAAGAAAATTCTTCGAGCAGGGTATTATTGGCTCACCATGGAACGAGATTGTATCAACTTTGTGCGTAAGTGTCATCATTGCCAGGTGCACGGTGATTTGATCCATTGTCCACGTCTGAATTGCATACAATGGCCGCGCCTTGGCCGTTCGTTGCATGGGGCATGGATGTCATCGGACCAATTGAGCCAGCAGCATCCAATGGGCACAGGTTCATTCTGGTGGCCATCGATTATTTCACTAAGTAGGTTGAATCTATGATTTTCAAATCTGTGACCAAGAAAGCAGTGGTTGACATTGTTCATGCAAACATTATTTGTCGGTTCAGAATTCCAAAGGTAATTATCACAGACAATGGTGCTAATCTTAACAGCCATTTGACGAAGGAAGTATGCCAGCAGTTCAAGATTATGCATCGAAATTCCACTCCGTATCATCCCAAGGCAAATGGAGCGGTTGAGGCGGCCAACAAGAACATAAAGAAGATACTTCGAAAGATGGTGCAAGGTTCTAGGCAATGGCATGAAAAGTTACCCTTTTCTTTACCGGGTTATCGCACTATTGTTCGCATTTCAGTAGGAGCAACTCCTTATTTGTTGGTATATGGTGCTGAAGCAATGATACCCGCGGACGTTGAGATTCCCTCCCTTCGGATTGTTGCGGAAGCAGAGATTGATGATGATGAGTGGGTCAAAACCCGACTGGAGCAATTAAGTTTGATTGATGAGAAAAGACTGGCGGCAGTATGTCACGGCCAGGTGTATCAAAAGAGAATGGCAAGAGCATACAACAATAAGGTGCATCCCCGGAAATTTGAAATGGGTCAGCTAGTATTGAAACACATCCTTCCACATCAGGCTGAAGCAAAAGGCAAGTTTGCCCCAAATTGGCAGGGGCCGTTCGTGGTAACGAGAGTGTTGTCCAATGGCGCTTTGTATTTGACAGATATAGAAGGCAAGTGTGTAGACATGGCTATCAATTCTGATGCAGCCAAAAGATATTATGTATGATTTCCTTGGTTTAAATTGTGTTTATTTGTGCTTGGCATGTTTTGAAGATTGGAATGACGAAGGCTTTTTATTCTGCTACCTAAACACTTTATCCTTTGTTACCCCTTCTTGAGCCTTTTTATTTTCTTTCATACCACTCTTTTGGAATCAGTTGCAAAGTTCATAAACACAGATACAGAAGATAAATAAAGAAGAGAAAAGAAAAAAAAGGAGAGGAAAAGAGAAAAGAAAAAAAGAAAAAGAAAAAAAAAAGCTAAGTAAAGCAAAAGAAAGAAAAGAAAAGAGAAAAAAAAAGAGAGAGAGACAAAGCAATTCCTATGGCAAGAACTACGTTCGACCTTATTCCTTTTAAGTATACGTAGGCAACCTCACGGTTCAGTCCCATCAAAATAAAATTCAAAAACCCCCAAGCAAAGAAACTGGGGCAGAAGTTGCAGTTTTGTAAAAGATCCGATTCCAAAAGTTGTAATTTTGAACCCATTCAAGTTATTTTGAGCCTTTATGATATCTTTTCTTTCTAACCCTGTCCAAAAGCCCACATTACGGTCCAAAGAAAGACCTTCCGATCCATCTTCGAGGGATGCCAGGTCAAGCAAGCTAGAGGTATCATTCATATCAGGGGCAACACTCTGTTCTGCGCAGGAAAAATGAATAAATGAGAGAGTCTTATTGGTGACGAAAAGCTGAGATAAATTAAAATGAGAGCGTCTTATTGGTGAAAACCCTCACGGGCACCGTAAGGCGATGGTGAGTTGAGAGATGAAAAAATGAGAGAGGTTTGCTGGTGAAAACCCTTCAGAGCGCCGCAAGCCGAATGAGGTTGTTGACTTTTCAAAGGAATTAGATCATGGGGCCCCAGGCATAAAATATGAGGACTGAAAGGTTATTGACCGAATGGACTAGGCTGATTAATACGAAATGCATGTCATGATCATTGATGCTAGCTGCCTCACTCAGACAGGTCCCTTTTCCTTTTCTTCATCAAACAGTCTTTCTGTTTTGATTTTTTCTTCTTTATTCATAACCCTCGAAATCATTGCATTTCATTTCCTTTTGGGTCTACTTTCTCTAAGGCTTTTTCTAATGATAGCCTTGATAAGCAAACAAGAAGTGATTGCAAAGCTTATTACCAACTTCCAAATTGCACAAAACGAAGAGCAGGCCCAGCATGCAAGAAATGGCATGATGCGCAATGAAAAAATAAGGTGTTAGCCAAGGTTCAAGTGATCAAGTGGTTTCATGAATTGTCGGGAGAAATACAGAGATTCCGATTGGAAAGACAGAAAGGTTAAAACAATAGGTTGAGTATAGGGCACTCAGGTCATTCAGGGTTCCGTGGTTAAGGTTCAATCAGAAGGTGAAATAATTCCTTGCCAGTCGGATTCAGTTGAGCAGAACAAAGCATGGCAGTGGAAAGGCCACCCTCAGCGAGAATGCCGCAAACTAACCACCACATTTTCAAACTGACAAGATTTTTCTTTGATTGAAATAGGGGCAGGAAATTTTGTTTGTTCCGGAGAAACCCTCCGCGAGAAAAGCAGGTGCCAGACAGGCTCGACCGTATGTTTTCAGTACCCTCTTGGATAACGGGATTTAGTAAGTTTTGAGACCCTCACAAGTGACAAGGTCTGACGAGAGTTTTACTTCTGGGAAATACAATTTAGGATTTAAGTTTTCACTTTTGGGATGAGACTTGGTTTGAAGTTTTAAGGATAAGAGAATTTAGCTTAGAACTTATTTTGACAACAAGAGTCGGTTAACACTCACCGATGTTCCCAATATCAAACTGGGGCAGACAAATTTCTTTTGTTTTGTCTGCTTTGTTGTAATCAGGCGCCCACCTGGAGAACAAGGGAAAACAACTCAAGATTCAAGGGAAAGCAGTTTCAAAGGAAAGCAGTCTGAGTTCAGCAATCAGGCGCCCACCTGGAGAACAAGGGAAAGCAGTTCAAGTTTCAAAGGAAAAGCATTTTCAAGAGAAAGCAGTTCAAGTTCAGCAATCAGGCGTCCACCTAGAGAACAAGGGAAGACAATTCAAAGGAAAAGCAGTTTCAAGAGAAAGCAGTTCAAGTTCAACAATTAGGCGCCCGCCTGGAGAACAAGGGAAGACAGTTCAAAGGAAAAACAGTCTCAAGAGAAAGCAGTTCAAGTTCAGCAATCAGGCGCCCACCTGGAGAACAAGGGAATACTTTTCAAGCTTCAGCAAAGAAGTTCAAGTTCAACAATCAGGTGCCCACCTGGAGAACAAGGGAAGACAGTTCTAAGGGAAAGCAGTTTCGAAGGAAGACGGTTCGATTTCAGCAATCAGGCACCCACCTGGAGAACAAGGGAAGACAACACAAGGTTCAAGGGAAAGGAAAGCAGTTCAGGTTTAAGCAATCAGGCGCCCACCTGGAGAACAAGGGAAGACATTAAAGGAAAAGCAGTCTCAAGAGAAAGCAGTCCAAGTTCAGCAATCAGGCGCCCACCTGGAGAACAAGGGAAGACAGTTCAAAAGGAAAGCAGTTTCAAGAGGAAGTAGTTCAAGTTCAGCAATCAGGCACCCACCTGGAGAACTAGGGAAAGCAGCTCAAGTTTCAAGAGGAAGACAGTTCAAGTTCAGCAATCAAGTGCCCACCTGGAGAACAAGGGAAAGCAGCTCAAGTTTCAAGAGGAAGACAGTTCAAGTTCAGGAATCAGGCGCCCACCTAGAGAACAAGGGAAAGCAGCTCAAGTTGCAAGGGAAAGCAGTTCAAAGTTCAAGCAATCAGGCGCCTACCTGGAGAACAAGGGAGAACAGTTCAAGTTTCAGGGAAAGGAAGGTAGTCCGAGCTTCAGCAGTCAGGCGCCCACCTGGAGAACAGTTCAAGCTTCAAGGGAAAGCAATTTCGAAAGAAGACAGTTCGAGTTCAACAGTCAGGCGCCCACCTAGAGAACAAGGAAAAACAGTTCAAGTTTCAAAGGGAAGCAGTCCCAGTTTCGAAGGAAGACAGTTCGAGTTTTGGCAATCAGGCGCCCACCTGGAAAACAAGGGAATTCACTTCAGAATGCAATTCAAGTCAGCAACAAAGGAAGCTACCTGGGAAGTACGAGTCAACAACTCAAGATGCACCACAAAGCCGCAAAAAGCTGCCAGATCATGTTTGAAGATACGTAGATAGGATTCTTGTAATTCATAGATCATAGTTTAGTTTAGCTTCTTTTTTTTTGACTCGGTGTAGTAAGGAGTTCAGCAAGCAGTAGCAACAGCAGCAATAGTGAAATCATAGCTTCTCGGAAGTCCCAGCTACCAACACTTCCCGAACTACACTGACCTGATTCCTTTATAGCCAAGGATATGTAGGCAACCTCGGAAGCAGGGTGCGATCAAATCTTTCAAAAAATGCTTCCCACGGAGTGTTCAAACGGGTAAAAATCACTCGTGTCTGCTCACTTTATCTTTGCACGAAAACTCTTCGAGTTTTCGAGCAAAGAGGGGCAGCTGTGAGCACATGATTTTTGCCCTACATAAATTACTCCTATAAAATTCAAGAAAATAGGTTTTTCCAGTTATTTGCCATTTTGTAGGATTTTTGTTAGGATTTTATTAATTGTCTGCATTTTCTGTGCATGATTACTTAAATCGTGAAAATACCAAAAATACCATGCATTGCATTGAGATTNTTATCAGTTAGGGTTGCTTGTATTGGCTGAGATGAGGTTTTTAGACCTGAGAGTAGTACTATGGTATTGGGGTGAGGAGTGCTTGGAAGTATGTGGGTGTCTCTGCTAAGATTTGGGTAGTGGCCCTTGGTGGGAGAGAGAGCTTCTTGACTTGTTGACTTCATGGGCGGCTATGAGTGTCCGCATATCTCTTTATCATGGGCAGTGCCGTGGAAGTCTGGAACAAGGTTGTATTCAATGCAAAGTATATTGCCAGCATCCAGGGCGTATTTGAGCAGCTATGGTGGTCAGAGGTTATTGCTTTGAGTATTTAGGCTGCGTGGAACAACATGTGATTGTATCCTGGGTTGGAATTTTGGCTCGATTCAGCTTGTTCAGGTTTATACAGTGTGATGATGTGAGATTCGGGTTTTATGATGAATCTTAGATGTTGAGGTCAGGGTTCTGTCCTAAGGTTATGGAATGTGGAGGAGGTGAGACCTTCAGTTGAGTTGCATTGTCAGTCCTTCGTGAGATTGGGTGATGGGGGATCACCCCCGGGTGTATACATGAGGAGCTCATGCAGTGGTTCGACGACTTTGGAGCGACTCCGGGCACGTTCGAGGACGAACGTCTATTTAAGTGGAGGAGGATGTAACGACCCGACTGGTCGTTTTGAGCAACTAAGTTCGATTCGGCAGTCTGAGGTCACGGGTAGCTTTATATTATGTATATCAACTTGCGTGCATGGTTGGAATCTATTTCCAAATGAATCAGAGTCGAATTGGAAGAAGGAATCTAGTTTTGGAAGCTTAGGCGGTAAGAATTTGACTGGAATTTGACTTTTGTGTAAATGGCCCCGGAATGAGTTTTGGATGATGTCAGTAGCTTCGTATAATGATTTTGGACTTAGGCGTGCGTTCGGATTTGGATTTGGAGGCCCGTAGGGTAATTTGAGGCATTTCGGCGAAAGTTGGAAAAGTTGAAGTTTGGAAAAATGGAGAGGTTTGACCTATATCTGACTTTTGTGTTATCGAGGTCGGAATGCGATTCCGAAAGTTTGAACAGCTCCGCTATGTCATTTTGGACTTGCCTGAAAAATTTGGTGTCGTTTGGAGTTGATTAGATATGGTTCGGACGCTTGGTTGTAATTCTAGAAGTTCTTGAAGTTCATAGCGATTTTCATGCGTTTTGACGTTCGATTCGTGGTTCTAGAAGTTATTTTGATGTTCCGACCGCGCAAGCGAGTTTGTGTTATGTATTCAGACTTGTGTTGGTGGTTGGTTTGGAGCCCCTAGGGCTCGGATGAGTTTTGGAAGCGCTTCAGAGTGTTTAGAAGAAAAATCTGGTTTTCCGCTGTCTGATCTCGCATTTGCGAGCAAAGTGTCGCATTTGCGAACAAATTCATCGCATTTGCGATCAGCAGCTTCGCATTTGCAATAAGGCCGTCGCTTTTGCGAAGATCTCAGAGCTCGCATTTGCGAGACTTGGGTCGCATTTGCGACCTGATCAGAGCTAGCCAGCCTTTGCATTTGCGATATTTATGTCGCGTTTGCGAGATCGCATTTGCTATCCTGATGTCGCAAATGCGACATCTGAGGCTGGTATTAAGGTTCCCATTTCGGGACTTAGCTTCATTTTTCCATATTTTTGAACCCTATGTCCGAGATTAGGCGATTTTGAGAGAAGATTTTCATACCAAATTATTGGGTAAGTGTCTCTAATCAATTTCAAACCATATTTTGTGATTATATCTTAGATTTAACATCAAATTCATGAGAATCTAAAGGAGAATTTGGGGAAAAATGTGAAATCTTTCAAAAATGTAAAATGATGATTTGAACGACCAAATGGTATCGGAATTAGATAATTTTTCTATGGGTGAACTCGTAGCGGAATGGGTGTTCGGTTTTTGTAAATTTTGTCGGGTTCCGAGGCGTCGGCCCGGGGAGTTGACTTTTGTTGATTTTTTGCAAATTGTATAAGAATCATAATTTTGTTCACTGGAATTGTTTTCTCTTGCATTGTTTGATGTATTCAAGTCGTTTAGATTGAGACGAGCGTTGATGAATCGCTAAAGGAAAAGCTAAATTGAGTACTGAATTGGCCGGATTAAGGTAATTATCTTGCCTAACCTTGTGTGGGGGACTTCCCCTTAGGAGTTGAGTCTTCTATGCTATTTGTTGTCCGTGCACGCGAGGTGACGAGTGTGTGTTCGAACTTATTTGTGGGAAAACTTGCCTTTAGGGTTCTTAGGTCCTTATGTTCATTATGTGGGAAGTATTCCGTTATGATTGAGTTTCCTAATTGCTTAACTTACCTCTATATGCTCCATACAATGTTGTTAGCTTGCCTCTAACTCTTAATTGTTACTTGCCCCTTATTTGCCTTAATTGAAGTGATTGTTTTCCTTATTGATTCGTTATCTATTAATTGGGAATTCCTCTATGACCCTGTGTATATATGCTATGTGTCCAAATTGTCGTGGTTGCCGGTGTAGTTATCACGTGCTTATTGCGTCTTGTTATTTTGTTAAGGTTATTGCGCTTCTTGGTTCTTCCGTGAGTCTTACACTGTGACTATTGTGATTCTTAATACGTGCTATTTATGCTTAAATTTATGAGTATTCATGTTGGACCAAGCTTATGGTATTTCCTTAGTATTCGAGCTTTGTTGAGTATTGACTCAAGTTGGGATTTATTTTGTGAAGTTAGCTGTTGGAACGAGATTGGTTGTAGCTGATTCCCTTGCCGGGATGTATTTGTTTCAATTGTTGATTCCCTTGCCGGGATGTATTTGTTTCTATTGCTGATTCCCTTGTCGGGATGTATTTGTTTCTATTGTTGACTCCCTTGCCGGGTGTACTTGTTTCTATTGTTTATTCCCTTGCCGGGATGTTGTTGATTCTACTGTTTGGGTGAGGAAAGAGTGATAAAGCACAAAAGGTGATGCCGTGCACATTTACATTTATATAATTCATATGGTGAGGAAGAGTGATAAAGCACGAAGGGTGATGCTGTGCACATTTACATTTATATTGATGCATATGGTGAGGAAGAGAGATAAAGCACGAAGGGTGATGCCGTGCACATTTATATTATTCATATGGTGAGGAAGAGTGATAAAGCACGAAGGGTGATGCCGTGCACATTTACATTTATATTGATTCATATGGTGAAGAGAGATAAAGCATGAAGGGTAATGCCGTGCACATTTATATTATTCATATGGTGAGGAATAGTGATAAAGCACGAAGGGTGATGCCGTGCACATTTACATTTATATTGATTGCATGGTGAGGATTGAGAGTTAAAGCACGAAGGGTGATGTCGTGCACTTTCTGTTTGCTGTGTCTATTTGTTGTATCAATTCAAGTGTTAGAACTTTTTTGATTCCTTCACTGCTGTGATCCTTTGTGCTGGATTTCATAGTGTTTTCAATACCTCACCGTATTTATATATACATATTTCAATACTTCTAAATTTCAAAATTGTCAAATATTTAATTCAATTAGTTACTCAATTAAATTCCCTTAAACCGTCTGAAGTTGTAATTTACTTAAAAAGTAATTTCTACTAAGTTAATTTATTAAATCCCATGTTAAAGGTAATAATTCATTCGATGTTGTATTTTAAAATGAAAATGATACTTTCTTTATTCAAATGATTTCTAAAAATGACTTCATCTTTTCTTGCTGAGTTACTAATTGGTTTAGAAGCTGTACTCTACTTTATGTTATGTAAATGAGACTCCTGGAACATCTTAATTGCATTAGTTATGGGTCCTATGTACTGAGTAACATGAGAACGTTGTTGTACAATGTGAGATAAAATATGTGGGCACAAGGTGCCGGTGTGCTAAAGGTTTGAAAATTGAGGTTATGATATGAGACATCGAGTTTTGAGATGGCTGGGGTTGTGCACCAGAAACGATATGATTGATTGACTTGGCATTGTCTTCCTTACTTGAGTTCATTCTACTTCTCTGTGTTCCAGCTATGTTTGTGTTGATTTATTTGGTTATCTTTCATTTCCATCCGACTTTTCTTTATTTATTATTTCGACTGTTTGTAGATTGATTTATCCCTGCTATTGATATTATTTCGTTACCTTTATCTTGATATTTGTTATCATATCCTGTTTAAGCTGTCTGACCAGTAGGTGTGTTGACTGTTCCTCGTCACTACCCCGCCGAGGTTAGTCTTGATACTCACTGGGCACCGCCGTGGTGTGCTCATACTACACTTCTGTATATTTTTGTGTACAGATCTAGGTATTGATCGATAGTAGCTGTGCGGATCGTCACGGTGGAGACTCAAGGTAACATGCTGCTGCGTCGCAGGCCCTAGAGTCACCTTCATTTCTATTTACATTACATTGGTTCCTTCTTGTTCTGAAATAGTGTTGTATTTGTTTTTGTATAACTACTCTTGGAAAGGCATATGACTTGTACCACCGGTTTTGGGAATTGTGATTTGTTCAGAGTAATTTAATTTGAAGTTAGTAAATGTCAAGGTTATTTCAGTTAATGCTAGGCTTACCTAGTTTAGAGACTAGGTGGCATCACGACTCCTTCGGAGGGATTTTAGGGTCGTGACATTTGAGCTCCCGGTACGTTGCCTCCACCTCGGCTCGAGCTGTCCGGTCGGATAAGCCAGGTCTAGAACACAACCTCAGGTTAAACCTAGAATAACATAGCCTCATGCCGGATCCCTAGTGGGAACGTTTGTTTGCATCATGTGCATTTGACCTTGGGGACACAACACAGGGGTTGGGTCCGTCTAGGACAGGTGTACCCAATATAACAGACCATCCTGATGCATCTTACGTGCTATTTGTACATTTATTTGTTTCGGTTTGTATGTTGACCAGCTAAGGAAAGAAAAATAACAGAAAAACCAAGAGTGAGGTAGGATAGAGAATTCACCCGGTTCTGAAAACCCCGGTATTTGAAAATGCCTCGAAACTTTGCCTAAATTTTTGAAAAAAAGAGGAAAAGAAAATGTATTTCAAAGAATGAAAGTGAGCCAATATCATGTTTTTTCCTATTATGTCAAAACTGACCGAACTACGCGGGTCTGATTCTCACCGGATGTGAGATACGTAGGCAAACCTCTTCGGTTCCGGCCTACAATTTTTTAAAAAATTCCAGAAATATTTTCCATTACTTGCTTCTTTAGAAAGTCTTTCTTTTAGACCCCAATTTTTTAAAAAAAAATACAAAAATATTTTCTTTTAATTTCTTCTCAAAAATCCAAAAATATTTTCATTCTTCTTTCAAAAATTGAAAAGAAAATTCAAGATCCAAAAATATTTTCTTTTTCTTTAGAAGCATTTCTTTCAAAAATTCAAAATAAAATTCCAAAAATCCAAAAATATTTCCTTTTTTCTTTAGAAGATTTTCTTTTGAAATTCCTGAAAAAAAAAAGAGAAAAAAATTCAAAATTCAAAAATAAATATATTTTCTTTATTCATTAGAAGTCTTTCTTTTCAAAAAAATAAAAAAAAACAAACAAAGGCCCAAAATTCAAAAAAAGAGTTAGTTTATTTACTTTATTCCTAATCTTCCTGAACTATGCCAAGATCTTATTCATGCGGCGTCATGATACGTAGGCAACCTACATCAGGTTCGATGGAATGGTTTTTAAAAAACAAAAAAAAAGAGAAAATAAAGAAAGAAAAAAAGAAGAAGAAGAATGACCATTCTAACATGTTGTTTGTTTTGAATTGTGAAGAAAGTTTGAGGTGGTCGGTTTGTGGTAAGCTGGAAACACATCTATAATTCAACAGATCCAAGGGAAAAATGCCAGTGACAACTGACATCGAAGCTGTTACTAGGGCTCAAGAGACTCAGGGTCAGAGGGTTCAGCAAATGTCTACTGTGGTTGAGGAAAATAGGATACTAAAGCAGCAAATGACTAAAATGTGTCAAGCATGGGCCAATGGCCAAGGACCGCCCTTTTCTTCTCATGGTTTCCTAGAGTTCACACCCATCTCGGCTACTGCCATTCTGGTCTCATTGTCTGGTCAATCCTATCCACCTGGGTTCAGTCATTATCCCAACTGTACGACTGCAGTTGGAACTTCTGTTTTGCGCTCCCAAAGTTTGCCATTGACAACCAATCAGACAACCACTACTGTTATGCCCGTCTTCACCATCCCACAACCAACGGTGGTGCAGAAAAAAACTCATGAGTCACAATTTTCTACCCAGCAAGAACAGTCCCACTCTCTTGAGTACCACTCATACCTATTTGATCTTCCTGCAAAGATTGAGAAGCCTGCCCGAAAGATGGCACAGGAAGAAATGACCCAAAAAGTGAAAAGCTTAGAACAACAGTTGAAAAACATGCAAGGGTTGGCAGGTCAGAAGAGTATTGCCTTCAAGGATCTATGTATGTTCCCCGATGTCCACTTGCCACCTGGTTTCAAGACTCCCAAATTTGAAAAGTATGATGGACATGGAGACCCCATAGCCCACCTGAAAAGGTATTGCAATCAGCTAAGAGGTGCAGGAAGAAATGAAGAATTGCTAATAGCTTATTTTGGGGAAAGCCCTACGGGAGTAGCCTCTGAATGGTTTATGGATCAAGATACCTCTCAATGGCATGTCTGGGATGACATGACCCAGGCCTTTGTCAAATAATTCTAGTATAACATCGACATCGCCCCGGACCGTAATTCCCTTTCAAATCTGAAGAAGAAACCAACTAAAAAGTTTCAGGGAATATGCCATTTAATGGATGGAACAAGCAGCTAGAGTTAAGCCACCCATGGATGACCATGAGCTAATCACTGTCTTTCTTCAGGCTCAAGAGCCAGATTATTTTCAAAACACGATGTCCGCAGTGGGTAAATCCTTCTCAAAAGTGATCAAGATTGTCACGACCCAAACCGCTGGGCCGCGACGGGCACCTGATACCTTACTCAATCGAGTACCAACATAGCGTATCTTACATATCATTCTATCATAGGTAAATGAAACGGAGTAAAGAATGAGGGAATACAAACTTATACATATGAAGTACGGGCCTATAAGGCCAGCATGATTGTTTATATACTCGAAACGTAGGGCGACAAGGCCATACAATCTTATACATACAAGACATATGTCTACAAGCCTCTAAGAATACATAATTTTCATAAAGGTCGGGATAGAGTTCCGCCATACCAAACGATACACATCTAGATCATACTAACCAAACAAGCAACTCCAAAGCAAATGGAGCGCACCAACATCTTTCGCTGAGCTGATAGCCTATTTGGAGGGCTCTCGACCTGTCTATCGGGACATGCGGGCATGAAATGCAGCATCCCCAGGCAAAAGGATCGTCAGTACGAATAATATACCGAGTATGTAAGGAATGAAAATCAGTAAATAATAGACATGAGAGAAACATGGAGTAAAAGACTCGACATGTATGTTTGCATAGCTCTGTGAATCATTTCATTTTTTATAAGGTCATGCATATCCGTATAAATGTCATGTCGTGCATAAGTACATGTTTCATAACATCATCAGGCCTTTGAAGGCATCCCATCATATCATCTTAGCCACTGTGGGCAAATCATCAACGTATACCAGCTGATCAGGTGGTGGTGCGTATATAACGCCGTAACTTTTTCCCATATCCCATATACATATAATATACATATATACGCGTATATAACGCCATCTGGTCATGGGTCAATGTACATGTATAAATGCACGAGACGCATAAGAAATATGTTAATAAAATTTTCTCGGATTGCTACAAAAATCAATATGCCTTTCGGGTAAACATTATCAAATACGTATTTTTCTGATACCAGTGAACAGAAGATATAATAATAAATTACATTGGGAATCAAGAATATAGACATCTCTAATATTTCTATGAATAGAGTCATGTATGGAAATTGTGCATTTGCTCGTTTCATTTGTGTCGTATGGATCATACCAAAAGAAATAAGGAATAGCCTTAACATACCTGAGCCGATTCTCTTTTGTGAAAACATGTAATGGCGGATCGAAGTAGGGAGAAATGCGTATGATATTCTTGAGAAGAATTGCAACGGGCTTTCTTTGAATTAGTCTCACGTTTGGATATTGTATCATTGCAGAGAGATTCACGTTTTGGACATTGTAACATTGCAGAGGATTCAACGTTTTGGAAATTGTAATTCGCCAGGGAGCTTCACGTTTTGGGCATGGTAACTTATTTGATATTCTTGTTAAATTTTGGCAAATTTCCAAAGAGTAAACAAAAGAACCCAAAGTGACTTAATGATATGTGGATTCTTAGTTTTGGGGTTTTGAGCCACATACATTCTTTTTAAAGTGACACCTTGAATATAGAATTAAGAGTCATTTTTAAATGTCTCTTTGGGCTGCCACGGTTTTAATTTGATACTTATCCAAAGTTTTTAATTAATTTAATTAGATATTATCCCGCTACCCGGTAATTAACCAAGTATGCGCATAATTAAAAATTGTCTCAACTTACTTAAAATACTTCTTACTTTTAAGACACATTATGCACCTTATACATCATACTATCATGGCCATGTGGTACCTTGTGTGACACTATTCCATAAATACCGGGCATTATAGCTCGGACCGTATTTTATCTCAAAATGCCAAATTTCGACGAAATTCGTTTCCTTCGATTTGCTCACCCTCTCACCTTCACGAATTTACTCATTACTTGTTTGAAATAGTATAATCCTTATAACCTCAAGATAATCCCAGTTACCTTTTAGCCAACATTAGGGCTCCAATCCCTGAGTTGCGCCTTTTAGACATAGGGCCTCCATTCCCTAGTTNAAAAGCAGTTTCAAGAGAAAGCAATTCAAGTTCAGCAATCAGGCGCCCACCTGGAGAACAAGGGAAGACAGTTCAAAAGGAAAACAGTTTCAAAGGAAAACGGTTCGAGTTCAGCAATCAGGCATCCACCTGGAGAACAAGGGAAGATAGCACAAGTTTCAAGGGGAAAGCAGTTTCAAAGGAAAGCAGTTCGAGTATCGGCAATCAGGCGCCCACCTAGAGAACGAGGGAAAACATCTCAAGATTCAAGGAAAAGCAGTTCAAGTTCAGCAATCAGGCGCCCGCCTGGAGAACAAGGGAAGGCAGCTCAAGTTTCAAGAGGAAGACAGTTCAAGTTCAGGAATCAGGCGCCCACCTAGAGAACAAGGGAAAGCAGCTCAAGTTGCAAGGGAAAGCAGTTCGATGTTCAAGCAATCAGGCGCCCACCTGGTGAACAAGGGAGAATAGTTCAAGCTTCAAGGGAAAGGAAGACAGTCCAAGCTTCAGCAGTCAGGCGCCCACCTGGAGAGGGAAGATAGTTCAAGTTTCAAGGGAAAGCAGTTTCGAAGGAAGACGGTTCAAGTTCAGCAATCAGGCGCCCACCTGGAGAACAAGGGAAAATAGTTCAAGTTTCGAGGGAAGACAGTTCATGTTTTGGCAATCAGGCGCCCACCTGGAAAACAAGGGAATTCACTTCAGAATGCAATTCAAGTCAGCAACAAAGGAAGCTACCTGGGAAGTACGAGTCAACAGCTCAAGATGCACCACAGAGCCGCAGAAGCTGCAAGATCAAGTTTGAAGATACGTAGATAGGATTCTTGTAATTCATATATCATAGTTTAGTTTAGCTTCTTTTGTCTTGACACGATGTAATAAGGAGTTCAGCAAGAAGTAGCAGCAGCAACAACAATGAAATCACAACTTCTCGGTAGTCCCAGCTACCAAAACTTCCCGAACTACACTGACCTGATTCCTTTATAGCCAAGGATATGTAGGCAACCTCGGAAGCATGGTTCGGTCAAATCTTTCAAAAATGCTTCCCACGAAGTGTTCAAACGGGCAAAAATAGGTCGTATCCGCTCACTTTATCTTTGCACGAAAACTCTTCCTGTTTCCAAGCAAAGAGGGGCAGCTGTGAGCATATGATTATTGACCTTTATGAATTACTCCTATAAAACCCAATAAAATAGATTTTTTCCAATTATTTGCCATTTTATAGGATTTTTGTAGGATTTTGTTAATTGTTTGCATTTTTGTGCACGTTTAATTTCCATTAAAAATCATGAAAAATGCCAAAAATACCATGCATTGCATATAGGTTTCATTTTTATATTTTTTAAGGTTAACTAGTTAATTATTTGTTTTATGAAAATCACAAAAATGGTCCATTGTTGCATTTTTAGCTTTAATTTTAGAATAGTAGTTTTTCTCTTTTAATTTAGGATCAAGGAATTTTTATAATTTTTAGGAAATTGGTTAGTTTTACAATCTAGATTAATTTAGGATTTTAATTTGGGTTGTTAATAAAAGAAAAACGAAAGAAAAAAAAGAAAAACAAAAAGAAAAGGAAATAAAAGAATTGAATAAAAAAGGGTTAATTGAAAAGGGTCTTATTTTGATTTTATTTGGACCAAAGCCCAAACAAGTCTGCCCTAAACCCGCCCCAAAATCGAGCCCAATATCCCAAAATACCCGGTCCAGGCCCCCCTACAACAAAAACGACCCCGCTTCATCCCTTATCATCACAGCCGTTGGATTTTGATAATCCAACGGCCCGGAATTGATCACCCCCAACTATATAACTGTCCAAACGCCCCCCCCCCACCCCATACCCATCAAACCCCCCTCACTCCATCTATCGTTTGAGAGTCCAAACCCTAGCCGCCCATGTTCCCTCGCCAGCGCCGCCTCCTCCGCTGCCGGAAATCGCCCACGGCAGCGGACCACCTCCAAACATTACCAAAATTACACCCTATAATCTCCGTCCTCTCCTCTTTCCAAATCCCAAAACGGTTTCCCTCGAAGCCCTCTCAAATCCCTCCAATTTTAGATCTAGATTCTTAGTCCCAAAACCCTAAGTCACCCAAAAGACCTCAAATTCACACCATACAACCCCTAGCCATCCCCCACCACTGTATCACTATTGATGGCCCAAGAATTCCAGCCAAACTCCTCGGATTTTAAGTCTCAGATTCGTCAAACCCTAGTTTCTCCCTTTCTGATCGCCCGGTCGATTGATTGGTCAAGTGAACCCAAAACATCCATTAGTCGACTGTTCTTGTTAAGAACAGTCGATTACTGGTAGTTCAAGTTCACTTCTGCCTTGCTAAGTTTGGTCAAGCTCATAGTGGATCCAGTTCGGAACAAACATAGGTAATTCTTTTTGCTTTAATTCTGTTCGTTTTTTTCTCTCTTTCTTTCCTCTTCCTTCTCTTGGTTTGCTTATAATAATTTCAATTCTGTTTAGTTGCACTTTAGGATTTGTGTGTTATTTGTTCTGTTTTGTATTTAGGGCTTCAGATTAGGATTTCATCACAAGTCTAAGGTCAATCTAGTTCGCTGCATGAAATAATTCTGTTCCAATAGTAATTTCTGATTTCAGTTTATGTTAGAATAACTTAGGTGTAGTTCAAGGTTCAAATTGCATTGCTGTTGGTTATTTGAGCATGTTTAGTTAATAATTCTGGTTTAGAATGCATCAATTTATCCATTCTAGTTGTTAGAAGCATTCCAGTATTTGTGCAAGTTCCATTTAGGGTTCTTTGTCCAGCTTAGTTCATTATGAATTAGTTTCATGTTAGAAGTTTAGGTCCATTCACCAGTTTTCAGATACTCCTTTCAACATTGAATTTTGTTTGCTTTCAATCCGTTTGTAGATATTAGTTAGCTTGTTTTCTGTTTGCCTAGTTAGTAATTGTTAGGAACTCTTAGGGTGTTAATTGAGCAATTGAAAGCTTGGAGGTTTAATTTGAGATTAGAAGATCAGGTTTCTTTTAGGAAACTTCTAGACTCTGGGGTAGCTGGCCCAATTTTGGCCAACACAAATGCTGGAGCTAATTGAAGGCTCCCAGCTGTCCCAATTCTGTTAGAAAAGATGCCTTGTGAGGGAATAATTCCCATTCTGTTTTCAGCAGCACATGGCACCCCCTAAGGGCTATATATAGAGACCCTCTCCTTCACAAAAATCGGAGATTGGCATTCTGAAAAAATACCATAAAAATTCTCTGCATTCCCTTGATTAGTCTGCCTCGAATTGCTTTCTTATTCTTCTTGGAGTACTTTAAAGGGTCTTTCATGAAAGTTCGGGGTTTTCTTGATTTAAAAAGAGTATAAAGGAAGCAGAATCTTGTTCTTGAATCTATTGCTGGGCTCTTATTTTCCTGCTGTTGCTGAAATCCTCACTCTCTTTAGTTTTACTTTGACATACAGGTATCTCTTGGACTTAAATGACCTGTGAAGTGCAAGTTTTAAATGTGTAACCAAATGTGAAGATTTAATGAGATATGCTGCCTGATAAAATTCGTTCACATGTTTTCTTAGTTCATTTAGTCTCTGTAGTAGTGGTAGTTTCCCTATGTGTTTCCACTTGTTCATGTTACTGATTTTATATCTTGACTTCAAGTTTAATTTGGGATCCTAGACTATTGTGTTGGTTTGTGATTTAAATTTGTGGGTTTTCCTTAGATTTGTTTAGGACAGTGTTGATTTTCAGTCCATGGCTGGTTCATATTATGCCTTCGTTGGTTCATTTCCATCAGAATCTGGTCTTAGTATATGAGTTTTTCTAAGAGCTACAATTTGAGCAAGAATTTACATACCTTATGACTTGTTGTATTTCCAACTGTTTTGGATTACCGTACTATTAGGAAAGTTGTACCTGTGAATTCAGCATGACCAAGGAGTAATTTTGCATCCCAGATGTATATTGCTACATAAATAGTAAAACAATGTTTCCTTAGGGTGTATAACATGGTTACTGGGTGTTGTGATTTTTGGGCTAACATATCATATTATTGTATGTCGTTTGTAGTCAGATGGGCCTGACCAGTTTCCGTTGGGTCTCAACTATTTCGCTCTTCTGTTTGGGCTTGGGTTCGAACAAAACCCCTCAGCTTTTATCCCCTCACCCAAAAGCTTATCTTGAGAAATAAATTGGGCCTGGATCTGTGGCCCACTTGGAAATGGGCGGTCCCTGCCTGGTTCATTTCTGGGCTCATTTTGAGCCCAGTTTCCTTTTAAATAATACCTTTGGGTTATAACTCAAACCATAATTGGCTATAAATATTGAAGGCCCAGCATGTACCCAAATCGTGTTTACAACTAATAGTTATATATTAAGTTCACACCCTTTGTAAGTAAGAATACCCTTAGGCCTAATTAAGTATTTCATAAAAATAGGGTGAGGTGTGCCATCTTAATTAAATCACCCATGGCCCTCATAAATATTGTATATTAGCCACTAAGAATGAATATTCGTAGAAAAGCCGTTAGGCACGTTTAAAATACAATTATGATTAAGTACACGTTCGCATGATATAATTACGATTCTAAAAACAAAATCGGAGTATGCGTTCGCGCAACTTCGACCGAACTTTTCTTAATAATAATAAAGCCTTGCTAATTGTGTACACGTTCGCATGACATAATCTTTGACGCGCCAAACAAATGGGTACACATACGCGTGACCTATTTTAAGATAATTTCTCAATTAAAAGAAGGCAAATGCACATAGGTTCTAAAATCAGTAATTAAACAATTTAATTGACCCAAGTATGATTAAAGAGACCGTGGTAGAACCACGAAACTCGTGAATGCCTAACACCTTCTCCTTGGTTAACAGAATTCCTTACCCGGATTTCTGTATTTCGCAGACATTAAAACAGAGTCAAATTTCTTCGATTCGGGATTCTAAACTGGTGACATGGGACACCATAGACTATCCCAATTGGCGACTCTGATCTTAAATAATAATTCCATTTTGATTGTCACTTAAATTGGAACAACTTCCTAATATACCCCTTCTGGGGGGTAGGAAAAAGGAGGTGTGACAGTTGTTGTACAAAGTGAGATAAAATATGTGGGCACAAGGTGCCGGGTGTGCTAATGGTATGGAAATAGAGGTTATGATATGAGATATCGAGTTTTGAGATGGCTGGGGTTGTGCACCAGAAACGATATGATTGATTGACTTGGCATTGTGTTCCTTACTTGAGTTCATTCTACTTCTCTGTGTTCTAGCTATGTTTGTGTTCATTTATTTGGTTATCTTTTATTTCCATCCGAGTTTCCTTTATTTATTATTTCGATTGTTTGTAGATTGATTTATCCCTGCAGTTGATATTATTTTGTTACCTTTATCTTGATATTTGTTATCATATCCTGTTTAATCTGTCTGACCAGTAGGTGTCTTGACCGTTCCTCATCACTATCCCGCCGTGGTTATTCTTGATACTTACTGGACACCGCCGTGGTGTGCTCATACTACACTTCTATTCATTTTTGTGTACAGATCCAGGTATTGATCGATAGTAGCTGTGCGGATTGTCGCGGTGGAGACTCAAGGTAACCTGCTGCTGCGTTCGCAGGCCCCGGAATCACCTTCGTTTGTATTTACATTACATTGGTTCCTTCTCGTTCTGGAACAGTGTTGTATTTATTTTTGTATAACTACTCTTAGAAAGGCTTATGACTTGTACCACCGGTTTTGGGAATTGTGATTTGTTCAGAGTTATTTAATTTGACGTTAGTAAATGTCAAGGTTATTTCAGTTAATGCTAGGATTACCTAGTTTAGAGACTAGGTACCATCATGACTCCTTCGGAGGGATTTTAGGGTCGTTACAAGTTGGTATCAGAGCTCTAGGTTCATAGGTGCTACGAGTCATAAGCAGGTTTAGTAGAGTCTTGCGGATCGGTACAGAGACGTTTGTACTTATCTTCGAGAGGCTACTGAACTATTAGGAAATTCCACTTTTTTCATTCCTTATCATGCGATATTGATTTAGCTCGAAGTATATAACCTACGTTCCTTTGCATCCACTCGTGTATGATATTACGCTCTCAGTGTCCGCTATGCGCCAGTGGTTTGTGATGCTACAGACGGGCTACGAGGGAGTCAGGGATGCTTAGACATTGTCTCAACGTGTTGTCCAGACTGAAGATACAAAGGTATTGAGAGATTATTCAGTTGTTTATATGGAGGCAGAACGGAAGCGCGGTGGATGTTGATTGAGGATAGTTGGTGGTATTGGAGTACCTTGTGATTTGTGTTGTACGAGCTATGAAGGTTAGTTTTGCGGATCATCAGATGTTGTTTTCCATGGCTTCACGCCAAGTGGAGGAGTCTATTAGAGGAATTCATATTGCAGAATCAGATTTACATTAGTGTTGGCCTGAGGTATGCGTGTATGTGGCATTGGTGAGTTCCCGGATTTTGTGTATGAATGAGGTCTGAGATCTTGCACGGGATGATGTTGGGGCTTACGGTGTTTCTGCGTCATTAATGAATTCACATTTCAGCATCAAGGGGAGTTAGAGGAATAACTTCAGATATACAGAAGGTCTATTCAGCGTAGGTGCCATGGTTGCGGCAGGATGGGGTGCTTCAGAGGTAATGCGGTGGTTTATGAGCTTCTCTTCTGCGTGGTTCGTGTTTGAATCATCTGTACTTGGGACTTTGAACGGGATTATTGCATGTCGATTATCCGAAGAAATGGGTCAGCTCCGTGGTGCTGGGTCAGCGGGGCAATGGAAGTAATTGGTCATTTTGAATAAGGGATTCTCTATCGGTATTTATGGCAGTACTACCTAATGGCTTAGTTATGTGTGGGCGAATTCGGAGGATTTTTGATAAGTTGGCAATGACTTGAGTTGGGTGTCTACTATGGGCATAACGAATATGTGGTACATTGCGGTATCTCCTGAATCAGTATCTATAATTAATAGAGCGTTGGCATTGTTGGCTATCATATGTGAAGAGTGTGCATTTTTTCTTGGAGAGGGCCTTGAGTTTTGGTTTACAGTGCGTGGCTGGTAGCATGGTGATTGCTGGGTTTTGAGGCTTTTGAGGTTCATGTTTGTTTTTTCGGCCAGAAACTCTATAAGAGTGCTTCAGCAGAATGATAGGGTGTAAGTGATATATTAGCTATTTGAATTGCATAGTTGAGTTTGAGAATGGAAATTTTGGTATTCCTGAGGTTTGGGGGTTAGATGCCCTCATATGTGGACTATTTCCATTTGCGGATTGTGAAAAAATATTGAGAATGGAATAATTAATAGCATGTATTATCGATAGGTTGTTGTGGATCTTTTGAAGAATATTTATCTAATTGGGAAGGATCAGGATTTGGGTGTGGGGTATTTGGAAGCTCAATGAGAATATGTATTTAGTATTGGATCAAGCTTGTGTGCTCTTGTGAGATTCTCATTTTTGGTTATGTTATCAGGTAGATGGATATTATTCGTGCCCCTCGCCTATGTTATGTGCTACTCTTTTATGCGGTGTTAGGCGGTGAGATTGTATGATTATTCCCACACATGTTATAATTCTATTCAGGCCTTATGGCGATGTGGGTGAGATAGCCCTTATGACGTTGATTTGCTCATTGCACCTTATATGTGCCTGTTTCTCTCATATTTTAATTATTTCCATTCATTCTCCCACAGTTATGTGGGTGCACTTTGCTTTACTTGATATCAGTATTTATATGATCAGTGAACCCGAACATTTTGGCTTGATGAGTATTTAGGAGCGGGCTGCGCGCCGCAGCGGATGTTATGTGGAATACCCTTTCCTTGTATTTATTTGGTGTTGAGTTTTCCCTCTGTGGGACGAGTTGATGAAAACTATACTTTTGATGTTGCATATATTATACTTGTTAGATAAATCTTCTACTTTGCTTTCCTTTATTTGTGTTGCGTAATTGAGTTATTGCTGGTTTGATGTACAAGCTGTGTGGTGAGACAATCCGTGTGGTTCCGTGATGAGTTATCAGTTGGGTTGCTTGTATTGGCTGAGATGAGGTTTTTAGACCTGAGAGTAGTACTATGGTATTGGGGTGAGGAGTGCTTGGAAGTATGTGGGTGTCTCTGCTAAGATTTGGGTAGTGGCCCTTGGTGGGAGAGAGACG
>NC_031989.1:48752159-48755065 GCF_001879085.1 Nicotiana attenuata
GGTCCATCCCAATTCCTTGTTAGGTCAACTTTTAGGGTCATATGACTATCTTTCTCAAGAAGAGTTAGACCCACTAAGCTTGAATTCATGTTTGCAACCACAAATTCTAGATTGAAACACAAAATTAAACCAAATAACAAATACCCAATCTCAATCTCACCCTAGAATGCAACACCCATTAACTACCCACACTAGGGTTGAGCCACAACCCTAGCTAATGGGTTTAGCTAGACATAATTAAAGAAGAAATAGTAGAAATAGATGATGAAAATAACATAATGATTGATTACTAATTAGAAATTATGATATTGAAGAGGAAAATTGCCAAAATCGGCTACAAAATACGTCTCACGAGCGCAGCTCTTGTTCAGAATCTAAAACTTGACCTAAAAATGGTAAAAAGATCTATTTATACCGAGCTGGAAAATCTGGACAAAAATACCCCTGCGGGGTCAGCGCGGGCCGCGCAAAAAGGTAGCGCGGCCGTGTAGGCTCTTTGAACTCTCAAATCTCATCTCTGAAGTGGGGGGCCGCAGACCGCACAGAAATGTAGCACGGCCGCGGCGGAGGGTCGGCGCGGACCGCGCAGAAATGGAGCGCGGCCGCATGGCTTGACTTGGTCAAATCTCCAGGTCTCCAAATCTCCTTCACGCGGACCGCACTGATATGTAGCGCGCCCGCGTGGGACTTAAGCCTGCACTGGTGGTTCTCTGAACTTCCCTTGCACGGACCGCGCAGAAATGGAGCGCGGCCGCGTGGCTTGCACTTCAATTTACCCCTCTCTGAATCTCCTATTGCGGCTGCATGGCATATCAGTGCGGTCCGCGCTAGGTCTTCCTGTTCCTCAACTTCACTTGTTCTTGACACTTGGCAAGTTTCACTCCGTTTCGAGCCGATCTTTGACATTTGTCACCTTTTCGCTCAAACCTGCAATCAAGCACAACTTGTAAGCCTTTTGGGACTATTTTGTGGCAATTTGTAACAAAAGCAATAGCAAGTAAGGGGTATAATCATGGTAAAATCCTAACTTATCAGCGCCTATGAGCGAGCCCAGTTGGTCGAGATACAGAGCCTAGTATGGCCGAGCGCCTATGAGCGAGCCTACTACGGCAGAGCAGTTATATATATTTACCGATCCTTATAAGGCCGGACAGCTATTTTACTTACTATATTGAGAGAATAGAGTCAGCATCAGCAGATGAGTATATCTTCAGATTATCTTTGACCCCAGTTACTTTCAGTTATTATATTTGTCGATACCCAATTTTTCCCTATATATTTTAAGTATGCATAAATACCTTCAAAATAGCATATATATGCATATATAATCATGCACAAGGCTTTTATTATTTTCATAATTTTAAGGGTTTAAATTGATTTATTTTATTTCCTTTTATTCATAAAATCCCCAATAAATATTTTCCAAATTATTATTATGATGATTTACTCATTTAATTTCTATACTTATGTCAAAATACGGTTAATATTTATTTTATATATTTTTATAATTATATTTAGTATTTTTTTAAGCTAAATTGCATATAATTGCAATGTAGCCCATTTTAAGGAATAATTATATTTTATATGCATAAAATTGGTCCCTATGTTTTTAAAATGTTAATCGTGTATTTTAAATCATTTTGGCACCTTAAATTATTTTCCAGGAATTACCTACTATTTATTATAAATTAAAATAGGGAAAATTGGCTATTTAAATCATAGCCAAATTTAGCTTTCAATTGTAGCCCAAATTGGACCCAATTCCCAGCCCAATTTCCTATTAAATAACCCGACCCAGACCCTATAAACCCTTACCCAAACCGGGAACCCACCTACCCGGTTGAATCCTGACCGTTGATCTCCCAGATCAACGGTCCACACACGCCCTTTCCTTTTTAATTCCTAAACGACCCCCTAACGCTACTCATTTCCAAAACCCCGCCGCCCTCAAATCCTCTCTGCTCTCAAACACTCTCAACCTAAACCTAGCTTTCAACTACCGACCTTCTTCTCCGGCCTTCTCCGACGACCACCTTTCAACCCCAAGCCTCCAATGGGTCTCTCATCGCCTTGCTCATCATCTCTGAGGCCTTCAAGGGTCCTGGGCCATGCCGATTTGGACCTAGGGCTTCTGTTTCTTTCATTCGTGGCTTCTCTGGTGTGATTTTGGGCAAAATCGCACCATATATGTTACGATTTATGGAGTTTTGCAACAGGTTCTCTCGTTTCTATTTGAGTTTCCTTTTGAAACCCTAACTCTTGTTTGAATCTCTTAGATCTGTGTATATTTAATGCTTTAAGTCTGTTTCTTCCTATTATTTGCACTATTATCGAACCTCTTCTGAAAGATCCTCAACTTTTAGACCATTTTGCCTTCTTTAAAAATTAGGGTTTTCTCGGAGTTCCTTCTACGCTTGTTTTAATCGATTTTCTTTATGATTAAACCTCTTTCATTGCTTATTTGGACTGATCCTATGTTCCTACTATTTTTAACTCGACTCTGTTAAAAGCCCTAACTTTTAAGACCTTTCTTTGCTTTGGTTCTGTGTTAGCATGTCTACTTGATTTTTGTTAAGTTTCTGTTGGTTACCATGCTTCGAATGGGTTTTCTACTGATTCTTTAGCCTGCTTATGTCACTTCTGTATGATTGTGTTTGCTCATCTCTTGCTTCTTTCTGTCTATATGGCTGACCTTGCCTGTTTGCTACGCCTGTTTGTTCTTCTTTATTTATATGTTGAAGTGCAGAGTCATGACTCCCTTTTGATTGATTCTGATTTCCTTAATTCATGGTTTGATTGCAAGATTTTCTTTCAAAACCCTAAAGTTCTACTCGTCTGTTTAAATTGACTGATTCCGTTTCCTTATTTGCTGTGGTACTTCACTCTTACTGAATCCTTTCCTTAAT
>NC_031989.1:48755279-48792936 GCF_001879085.1 Nicotiana attenuata
CACTCATTTCTCTCACAAAGAAGGTCACAAGTCCGGCTCTAGGTACCATATGCTTGCCCCTTATGTAAGTATCCACTAATGTAGGTTCCCTTCGACTCAAGATCCTATAGGGCTTTTGGGAAGTCAATTGTGAGGGCTTTTGGGTAAGGGTAGGACATGTTTCTTGTTCAAATGGGTTCAACCTTCCCTTAAGCACTTTCTTTGATTAATTTTGGCACACTTTCTTGACTCATTTGAGTATTTCACTTCTTTTCAAGGGCTAGAGGGATATATTGTCACTCTTTCTTAGTCAATTCAAATCATTTCTCCTTTTTCTACTTTTGTTTCCACACCTTTTTCACTTTTGTTTTTTCTTGACCCCTTTTTATTCTTTGTCACCTTGTTCTTTCTTTTTGTCTTTTTCTTTTTCTCTTTTTCATTGCCTTGCCTTTCTCTTTTTGCTTTAGTACCTTTTTACCTTTTTGTTTTCCTTCTTGTCTCTCCCCCCAAACTTTGACTTTGCCATTGCTCAAGGGAAGTGTGGGTGCCAGAGAGGGTAAAACGGGTATAGGCTTGTAACATTGGTTCATGAAAGAAGAAGGTTTAAGGCTCAAAAGGGTTAACTAGGGATCATTTTGTTGGTGGGCCATGGAATTGTTCATTTTACAATCGGATCAAGGAGAGCCTATAGTCACTTCTTAAGTCAAACTTCACCTATGATTTCGCCTCAACAAACACTCGGGGCAAGTTCTAGACCATTGGCTTGGGACTTGGACTCAAAATTCTATTCCTCACCACACATGCTAGGGGATTGCTAAAGATATCGAGTTGAGGGCCCACAACAACCTTAGTCACGATTTAAGCGCAGAATGGTTCAAAAAGAGACCACATGATGATTGTTTGGTCAACACAAGAGTCTCAAGGCCACTACTTTCACCATCCTAAACACAACATTATGTCTTTGATCATGGGATCAAAGGCAAATGTGCTAGGCCCAAGTGAAGCTTTGCCTGAGGTACCCTTAACTACGAAATATCAAAAACAAAAGAAAAATCAAGGAAACAGACTCAAACCCTTAAGAAGGTAGTCACTCCATCTATCATCGGGAAGAGCCACCCGGTTCACACTATACTCTACCCTTGGAAAGAACCGTGGCATTAAGAAAACCAAGGGTTTATTGAAAACACCAAAAACAAAACGAAAGGCTACGAGCCTATCTACTAAGCTAAAAATGAAAAAAAATTGCGAAAATAGAAAAATCGAATGAATATGTACACTAGGGGAGTAGAATATACAATGAGGGATGAATATCTACCAAAAGTACTTTATATACAGACCAAAAGAGAATAAAATATGAGAAGAGTAGCTAAAATGTGAATTTATATACAGACCAACTAGAAATAGAAAAAGACATAAAGTAAGAATCTAATATATACAATCATCCAGATAATCCAAAAAGGTAGAGCACACCCCCACGAATAAGAGCTGACATTGTCCCCAATGCCAACTACACAAATAAGCACAAAATAAGATCAAAGGATATAGAAGGGGCTCCCTAAGCCTGATCCGTCTGCATGGGCTCCTCAGTGGTCCCCTGGTCCTCTGTACTGGCGGGAACCTCAGAATAGTCCCCGGCTTGCTGCTGCTGGGACAGGGGACGAGTCATGGACCGGCTGAACATCTGGTGCAACACTGGAGGGACCCTCCTGAACCTGTGCTACCTCGATCACTACACCCTCAGTGCTAGGAAGCTTTCTCTTCTTCCTTGGATGCCTAGCCTCCTCCTCCTGTTGTGGCTGAGATGCTGCTGGGTCTAGGGCTGGATCCCCAAATAGCAAGTCTAATGGCATCTGGTCTGCCAATAGCTTGTCCACGTCAGCTCGAAGCTTCTTCACTGACTCCCTCAACGGCGCCAAAAAGTGATCGCAGCCGTCTCAACACTACACAATGGTAGGAAGAGTGGGTAGCAATAACTAATACCCGAATAGTGGATCGGGGTCGAAATTCCACAGGGAGTTAGTAAAGGAGTTAGAATATCTGTCTAGCCTAGAGTTGCGGTTGTGCTTCTAATGTCGCTTCACACATTTTTGGGGTTTTCTTTTTAAACTACTCTTGTAAAACTAATGATTTAAACTAAATTATGCTAGGAGAATATTTCTAAGTTGTGCTAAATATAGGAAAAAGACACTAGGGTCGTGACACTAACTAGGTGGCTAGCTGACGGGTAGAAGCTACTAAAGGGAGATTGATAAATCTGGGTATATTGCTATAACCGTTGCACAATTGCACTCATTCTCACACCTCTCGGTAGAGAGAACGATTTTGCCCAATTGACTCTCTCGAGACCAATTAGGTAGGCCAATTAGACCGAGCAACTAGGGCTCAAGTAGGGTAGTTACTCTTTCGAGGTTTAACCCGTGAATTGCGACTACCATTCTCATGGGTCCATCCCAATTCCTTGTTAGGTCAACTTTTAGGGTCATATGACTATCCTTCTCAAGAAGAGTTAGACCCACTAAGCTTGAATTCATGTTTGCAACCACAAATTCTAGATTGAAACACAAAATTAACCCAAATAACAAATACCCAATCTCAATCTCACCCTAGAATGCAACACCCATTAACTACCCATACTAGGGTTGAGCCACAACCCTAGCTAATGGGTTTAGCTAGACATAATTAAAGAAGAAATAGTAGAAATAGATGATGAAAATAACATAATGATTGATTGCTAATTAGAAATTATGATATTGAAGAGAAAAATTGCCAAAATAGGCTACAAAATACGTCTCACGAGCACAGCTCTTGTTCAGAATCTAAAACTTGACCTAAAAATGGTAAAAAGATCTATTTATACCGAGCTGGAAAATCTAGACAAAAATACCCCTGCGGGGTCAGCGCGGGCCACGCAAAAAGGTAGCGCGGCCGCATAGGCTCTTTGAACTCTCAAATCTCATCTCTGAAGTGGGGGGCCGCGGACCGCGCAGAAATGTAGCGCGGCCGCGGCGGAGGGTCGGCGCGGACCGTGCAGAAATGGAGCGCGGCCGCATGGCTTGACTTGGTCAAATCTCCAGGTCTCCAAATCTCCTTCACGCGGACCGCACTGATATGTAGCGCGCCCGCGTGGGACTTAAGCCTGCACTGGTTGTTCTCTGAACTTCCCTTGCGCGGACAGCGCAGAAATGGAGCGCGGCCGCGTGGCTTGCACTTTAATTTACCCCTCTCTGAATCTCCTAGCGCGGCCGCGTGGTATATCAGTGCGGTCCGCGCTAGGTCTTCATTTTCCTCAACTTCACTTGTTCTTGACACTTGGCAAGTTTCACTCCGTTTTGAGCTGATCTTTGACATTTGTTACCTTTTCGCTCAAACCTGCAATCAAGCACAACTTGTAAGCCTTTTGGGACTATTTTGTGGCAATTTGTAACAAAAGCAATAGCAAGTAAGGGGTATAATCATGGTAAAATCCTAACTTATCAACTCCCCCAAACTTAAACCTTTGCTTGTCCTCATGCAAACAAAATAAGACCCACCCCAAAAAGAGCAATTCAAGAATTTCCAGCTATCCTAAAGTAACCTCAACAAGCATCAATTGGGACTAACAATTGCCCTCAATAGAATGCATCATTAACACATTTTAGGCTTTTGAAAACTATGGATCAAGTGTGACACAAGAGCATCAAGGGTTGATACATTTCATCGAAGAGCTTTTCTCAAATACCTTGGTCATTGTGGAACCCAAACTCACACATCCTCAACTCTCCCTAAGCCAACCTCACTTTTTAGAGTATTGACACACAAACCGAGGTTGAAGGACTTCCACTCATTTCTCTCACAAAGAAGGTTACAAGTCCGGCTCTAGGTACCATATGCTTACCCCTTATGTAAGTATTCACTAATGTAGGTTCCCTTCGACTCAAGATCCTATAGGGCTTTTGGGAAATCAATTGTGAGGGCTTTTGGGTAAGGGTAGGACATGTTTCTTGTTCAAATGGGTTCAACCTTCCCTTAAGCACTTTCTTTGATTCATTTTGGCACACTTTCTTGACTCATTTGAGTAATTCACTTCTTTTCAAGGGCTAGAGGGACATATTGTCACTCTTTCTTAGTCAATTCAAATCATTTCTCCTTTTTCTACTTTTGTTTCCACACCTTTTTCACTTTTGTTTTTTCTTGACCCCTTTTTATTCTTTGTCACCTTGTTCTTTCTTTTTGTCTTTTTCTTTTTCTCTTTTTCATTGCCTTGCCTTTCTCTTTTTGCTTTAGTACCTTTTTACCTTTTTGTTTTCCTTCTTGTCTCTCCCCCCAAACTTTGACTTTGCCATTGCTCAAGGGAAGTGTGGGTGCCAGAGAGGGTAAAACGGGTATAGGCTTGTAACATTGGTTCATGAAAGAAGAAGGTTTAAGGCTCAAAAGGGTTAACTAGGGATCATTTTGTTGGTGGGCCATGGAATTGTTCATTTTACAATCGGATCAAGGAGAGCCTATAGTCACTTCTCAAGTCAAACTTCACCTATGATTTCGCCTCAACAAACACTCGGGGCAAGTTCTAGACCATTGGCTTGGGACTTGGACTCAAATTCTATTCCTCACCACACATGCTATGGGATTGCTAAAGATATCGAGTCGAGGGCCCACAACGACCTTAGTCATGATTCAAGCGCACAATGGTCCTAAAAGACCACATGATGATTGTTTGGTCAACACAAGAGTCTCAAGGCCACGACTTTCACCACACCCTAAACACAACATTATGTCTTTGACCATGGGATCAAAGGCANGGTAGACGAAGCAAGAACCAACCTCCCCTCATAAAAGTTACGATTTTCTTTGAGCGCAGGCACATTTGACGTAACGGTAGCATTCGCGAAACATGTATACACAAAGCAAATTAACCATCCATCCGGCCATCATACACTGAATATATCCTAGCTAAGACATACTCTACCATTATCTGCTATTCTCTCTTTGCATGAGTCTAATCCTTGACTGCATATTTGCATGAGTCTAATCTCTGACTCCATATTTGCATGAGTCTAATCTCTGACTCCACATTTGCATGATTCTAATCTCTGACTCCATACTCGCATGAGTCTAAGCCCTGACTCCATATTTGCATGAGTCTAATCTCTAACTCCATATTTGCATGAGTCTAATCTCTGACTCCATATTTGCATGAGTCTAATCTCTGACTCCATATTTGCATGAGTCTAAGCCCTGACTCCATATTTGCATGAGTCTAAGCCCTGACTCCATATTTGCATGAGTCTAATCTCTGACTCCATATTTGCATGAGTCTAAGCCCTGACTCCATATCTGCATAAGGCTAAGCTCTGCCTTCTCCTTGCATGATTCTAATCCTTGACTCCATATTTGCATGAGTCTAAGCCCTGACTCCATATCTGCATAAGGCTAAGCTCTGCCTTCCATTCGTATGGGACTAAGACCTGTCCCGAATCTTGCATGAGGTTAAGTTCTACCTCCATTTTGCATAAGGCTAAGCACTGCCTTCTCCTTGCATGAGTCTAATCCTTGACTCCATATTTGCGTGAGGCTGATCCTTGCCTCCATACCTGCATGAGTCTAAGCCCTGAATCCACGTTTGCATAAGGCTAAGCTCCGCCTCCATTTTTGCATAAGGCTAATCCCTGCCTCCCCGCTTGCACGGGACTAAGCATTGTCCCTCTTTGCACCAATATTGCTCTATTTTCTACTACTATCTACCTTCTTTTCAATCGGGCTAAGCTCTTCCCTCTACTTCGCAAGATTAAACCTTGTCTCGTTACATATCATGGGCTGAAACATCACCAATCTGTCCAAAGGCGTCATAGTCTAAAGGCACCATCCTCATAGCCAGAAGACACCATGCCATGGCCTGAGGATCCCCCAAATTTGCATATCATTCATTCAACGGCGTCATGGTTCGGAGGCACCATTTTCATGGCCCAAGAACATCATTTCATGGCCTGCGAATCCCTCATTAAACAATCATGGCCCAGGACGTCATGGTCCAAGAAAGTCATCTTTAACCGTCCGAAGACAACCTTCATGGTCCCAAGGGAATCTGCATCATGTTTAAATTTTCGCAAATACGTTTGTAGCATCTTTTATCTGCAGGTAACCAGCAAACAACCGCTATCCTAGCAGGAGAAATCTCGCTCTAGTTCCCTCTAACGGTCCCGAGCCTTAACCGCTCATTATAGCTGCTTCCACTTCTCGTGTCCGTTCTTACAATAGTTTCATAGGCATACTCCGCAGGTGAATCCAGAACTACACATGGCCTGATTCTTGTAAAACCAGGGATATGTAGGCAGCTCAGAAACCGGAGCTCGGCCTATGTCTGTCAAAGCATCCCATCCGGTCAAAATTGGCAATCAATTCTTTACCCGAAAACTCTTTCATCTTTTCCGGGGTAAAGATGGGCAGTTGTTGATACCCAAGTTTTCCCTATATATTTTTAAATATGCATAAATATCTTTAAAATAGCATATATGCATATATAAGCATGCACAAGGCTTTTATTATTTCCATAATTTTAAGGGTTTAAATTGATTTTTTTTCTTTTATTCATAAAATCCCCAATAAATATTTTCCGAATTATTGTTATGATGATTTACTCATTTAATTTCTATATTTATGTCAAAATATGGCTAATATATTTTTTTACATTTTTATAATTACATTTAGTATTGTTTAAGCTAAATTGCATATAATTGCAATGTTAGCCCATTTTAAGGAATAATTATATTATATATGCATAAAATTGGTCCCTATATTTTTAAAAGGTTAATCATATATTTTAAATCATTTTGGCACCTTAAATTATTTTCCAGGAATTACCTACTATTTATTATAAATTAAAATAGGGAATATTGGCTATTTAAATCATAGCCAAATTTGGCTTTCAATTGTAGTCCAAATTGGACCCAATCCCCAGCCCAATGTCCTATTAAATAACTGGACCCAGACCCTGTAAACCCTTACCCAAACCCGGAACCCACCTACCTGGTTGAATCCTGACCGTTGATCTCCCAGATCAACGGTCCACACACGCCCTTTCCTTTTTAATTCCTAAACGACCCCTTAACCCTCATTTCCAAAACCCCGCTGCCCTGAAATCCTCTCTGCTCTCAAACACTCTCAACCTAACCCTAGCTTTCAACTGCCGACCTTCTTCTCCGGCCTTCTCCGACGACCACCTTTCAACCCCAAGCCTCCAATGGGTCTCTCATCGCCTTGCTCATCATCTCTGAGGCCTTCAAGGGTCCTGGGCCATGCCGATTTGGACCTAGGGTTTCTATTTCTGTCATTCGTGGCTTCTCTGGTGTGATTGGGCAAAATCGCACCATATATGTTACGATTTATGGAGTTTTGCAACAGGTTCTCTCGTTTCTATTTGGGTTTCCTTTTGAAATCCTAACTCTCGTTTGAATCTCTTAGATCTGTGTTATTTTTAATATTTTAAGTCTGTTTCTTCCTATGATTTGCACTATTCTCGAACTTCTTCTGAAAGATCCTCAATTTTTAAACCATTTTGCCTTCTTTAAAAATTAGGATTTTCTCGGAGTTCCTTCTACGCTTGTTTTAATCGATTTTCTTTATGATTAAACCTCTTTCATTGCTTATTTGGACTGATCCTATGTTCCTACTATTTTTAACTCGACTCTGTTAAAAGCCCTAACTTTTAAGACCTTTCTTTGCTTTGGTTCTGTGTGTTAGCATGACTACTTGATTTTGTTAAGTTTCTGTTGGTTACCATGCTTCGAATGGGTTTTCTACTGATTCTTTAGCCTGCTTATGTCACTTCTGTATGATTGTGTTTGCTCATCTCTTGCTTCTTTCTGTCTATATGGCTGCCTGTTTGCTACGCCTGTTTGTTCTTCTTTATTTATATGTTGAAGTGCAGAGTCATGACTCCCTTTTGATTGATTCTGATTTCCTTAATTCATGGTTTGATTGCAAGATTTTCTTTCAAAACCCTAAAGTTCTACTCGTCTGTTTAAATTGACTGATTCCGTTTCCTTATTTGCTGTGGTACTTCACTCTTACTGAATCCTTTCCTTAATTGGTATATATAGTACTTAGACTCAGTCATATGCTCTATACTTTTACTATCCTTTATATGGTAAAATTCAGTCTTCCTCAACTGATTTTCTTTCCTTGATTATCCCTGTTGGTATCCGTTTAAGTTGTGATTCCTTGATTAAAGGGGAGTACTTGTAATAATTGGATTCTAATTGTGGTTACTTCCATAATTGTGCTAAACCTTTACTTGTTACCTTATTTTCTGCCTATTTTCAAAACTATAAATACCCTAAGTCTTTCATTAACAGGGACAAACACTTGGTTTTCAAAAACTACTCCTCTTACTAAAAATCTCTGCTCTCCCTCTCTCTTATGCTACTTGCTACTATTAGCCGGCTGCAAGCCAAGGCTAATCATTTGTGCTCTTTGGTTCTTTCATTCTGCTTACTTCTACCTTCACTGGTATGTCCTGGTTTTGATTTAAAGCTCCAACAACAATATGTTTCTCTTATTGTTTCAGTTTCTTTTATTTCTAGCTTGCTTCTACTTGTGGTTTTGTTGTAAAATTTGTAGTTAAGTTACATTATCAGCATACTACTATGTCTCCCCTTCCCTTTAGATCAATGTATTCCCTTATGTGTTTCAAAGCATGCCTTGACAGTTGTCTTTACTTCTTGTGTGCTTACCATCCTATGAATCCCCAAATCCTTATCACCCCTTCTATGTGTTTGTATTTCTCCTGACTGGTGTGTGATTATGCCAGAGTCAACTATCTCTGAGCATGTCCAAACCAATCTTAAGATCTTTGCTGGGTTGTGCAGCCAAATGTCTTTGTATCCCCAACCCCTTGACCCCTGTATGACTCCTGAATTCTGTAAAGTAGCTGTGTGTGATCTTTTCTTAAGGTGTTTAAGATTGTTTACTACTCCAACCTCTCTTCAAACAATCTTTGTTGCTTTACTAATTACTTTCAAAACAGACTTTCCAATACAGTCTTTAATAACCCTTTTCAACTTGTGTCCTGCACTTCCACTTTACTCTTAGTCAATAAGTTCTGCCCCCTCTAGTATATGTACTGCCTTGGGATTCTCTTGAGAGTTCTCTGAACTCTGGCATACTGAGGCTGGCCTTTCCACACTGCACTGGTTCAATTCTTGGTTGCTAAGTCTAGGTTTAAGCATTGCCAGGGGTTCATGAGGCCCTTAGGGAACTTTGATGCACCTAGACTCCGATTTGTCTATGGAATTGAGGTTTATGAGACCATTGGAGGCTTTGGGAAACTCGGGCCTAATTGAAGGCTCCCTATAGAATAGCTTCTTGATTTTCTATTTTACTTACGTAATTCATTCATTAGCCTGTAATAATTTGTAAACCGATATTTGGGGCATTTAATAAAACGGGTGGGTAGATGTATACTTTATGGGGTAATATGGGTAGAAATCCTGCTCTTAGGATCTCACTTTTAAAATCTGCCTGCTTTACTCAATAGAAAACATGCTCATAGGGATTTATGCTTTTTAATCTGATTGCTTTGCCTAATGGAAATTATGTCTATAGTATCTCACTTCTAATTTGGTTTGCATCAGTAGAAATCATGTTCCTAAGGTTCTGCATTTTGTCATATTAAAAACCATGTTCATAGGCTCCAAACCATCATGTCTTAAATCAGTAGATGCCATGCCTATAGGACTCAACTCCGATTCAGTTTTAATAAGTCTTTCTGTATGTTGCTGTAAATCGACTAAAATCAGTACTACGCCTAGATATCATGCCTATAGGGATCTATACTCGCAATTCTGTCTGGTAATTTAATTCAGCCTAATAAATCAATTTCATTACGCCTAGTTCATTTCTAAAGCTGGTCTTACTAAGCGTTAACATTTTCTGAAACAAGTTCTTTCAAAATTGCATCGATCCCATTAGATACCATGCTTATAGAAATTAAAGGAGTCTATCTCGAAAACCTGTTGTTTCTGCATTAATATAGACACAGTATACTGCATATAGGCAAGCCTTAGTGCATTTTCAAAATTGCATTCCCCTGAAGATCTTTCTCCGTCGTTTATTTTTTTTTATTCTAATAACTTTTAAAAGAGTCCTTAGGCAACTACTAGGGTATAATTTCTGAACCCTAAAGGGTTTGTTGGTTTCTGCATGGTCACCTGGAGATCCTGCTTTAGGACTTTGATTGATAAAGACCTTAACTGTGTTTGAGTCGTGTTGCTTGTATGTTTACTCGACGAGGAAATTTTGAGCCTCTTATCTGCTTCCATTATGTGTAAAGTCCTACATGTTTTGACTGTCGCCTTAGACTTTTGCCCTTTTAAAACCTTAGGGGTACGTCTAGAACCACCTATAGGTAGAGGTCCTAACTCCCTCCAAGACCATTAAGAAGGGACGGGTAGCAGCACACAATAGAGATCGCTGACCAACACTCGCTTTGCATGACCACTAAGGGGATGGGAAGGGTAGATATGGATATGATGACCGGTGCGCTAATGCCATGCGTAGCGCCTTTCTAAGGAGTGATTACCGGGCATTGTACTGATGTGATCCTATAGGATAACCAACCTAGGACCTCCCTCTCCCCAAATTCTCTTTGCTTGAAACTCTATTTTCTTTTTTTTTCTACAACCTGTTTAAATTCCTATTTTATACAATGCCGAACATGCTCTACTTGCAATTATTTGCTTCAGTTGTTTATTTATGGACTAATGTGTGAGTATAAGTTCGGCCGGGACCCACAGTTGTGGACCAAGAGGGGTGCCTAACACCTTCCCCTCGAGGTTATTTCGAGCCCTTACCCTAATCTCTGGTAATGCAAACCAACCCAAGAGTTAATCGCTCTAGGTGCCCTAACGCACCACAATCCGTTCGGTGGCGACTCTTCAAATACCCGATTCCCAAAAAGGAAATGAGTCATTACACCCGTGAATGTCGAAACCCGGACTTCTCCCCACGAGAGGGGGGAAAAATGGGGCGCGACAATATTATCAGTTCAGTTTCAACATTCAGTATATTGCCTTACATACTCGGTACATTATTTCATACTGACGTCCCTTTTCTGGGGGCGCTGCATTTCATGCGTGCAGGTTTAGACAGACAGACGGGTAGACCTCCTCATTAAGTGTTGCACGAGTTCAACTTGATCGGTAAGCTCCATGCCTTTCGGAGTTGCCGGGTCTAGAGCTTTATGTACATCTAGTGTATATATGATATAAGTAGGTCGGGGAGCTATTTCACTCACAGTATATCCATCAGTAGAGGCTTGTAGACATATCATGTCAGTTAGTGCAGTGTGTTGGGCTTGTAGGCCTTGTATGTATATTTGGTTGGTTTGCCAGCTGCAATAAGTATGACGGCCGTGTTGGCCCAGCTTTATATTGATATTTAGTCAGCATTCGCAGTTGTCTTGAAATATGGCCCATGGCCAAAGTATGACATTATATGTCCAGAGTCCCTTAGTCGCAAGTTGGTATGCAAGGATAGGTGAGGCGCAGGGTGCCGGTCTCACCCCCAGGTTCGGAGCATGACAAAAGTGGTATCAGAGCAGTTCTGTCCTAGGGAGTCTACAAGTCGTGTCTAGTAGAGTCTTGTTTATGGGTATGTTGTGCACCACACTTATAAGCAGGAGGCAACAGGCCATTTAGGATTGTCACTCTTTCTTTTTACTCTAGATCGTGTGGTAAAGCTCACTTATAAGAATTCAAATTCCAAACTTATATTTTATTCGTAATAAGATGATGCCTACATTCAGAAAGACGATCGATAAGAGATATAGTTGTGGAAGTTTTGAGTTAGAGGAACTCGATTTTGAATCTTGCTTATGATGAGTAAATGTGAGGTCTTCAGCATATCATGCGTGTACTAAAAGGTGTACGGTTCTTGATAAGGAGCTTCTAGGGAAGAATACTTATCCACTCTTACGGTAAAAAGGAATAATGGAATCGGAAGCTAGACACGAGTGGCAGCAAGTAAAAGAAGCAAGGTGAAGAAGGGTACGAGGTACGCAGTTAATAAAGATTATCATTATTTACCATTCAGTAAGGGCTATATAAACATTTTGAGTTACCTTCAACAGTAATAGATGTACGTACAATCGGCCACACCTATCTCAGTCATGCCCTGTGGGAGCTAACAGATATGGTTTAAGAGAAGGACAGGATAGTAGGATCCGGCTTGGGTTAGAGTAACCCAAAATGATGAATGGATGGTTTGCGTTAGTTGACATTTCCGAATGATATTACAAAGGTGCTAATGGACCTCCTTGTGAGATACCTAGATGGTGTACCCTAAAATAGTACAGCTAGATATGAGTACTACAAAGACGTGCACTGGAATCCTGGAAGGGGTAAATATTACCTTAGGGATGCTCCCGTCCCTAGTGATATCTATAGTCAAGTGAAGGAAAATTCGAGAGGTGACAGGCTTAGAGACAATAAAAGGGTATAGGCCACAAAGTCATATCCTCATTTTGAGAAATAAGTTTGTGACTCCAACGTGATTACCAGAAGGAAAAGTTAGACCTTAGAATAATAGAAATCAGTATGGGCTGGTGAACAAGATAAACTAAACATGAATTAGGACTAAGTGATTTAATAATGGTCGACATCATGAGAATTTCATATTGCATTCTAGCGATAATAGAAAGGACGACAGAAGAATAACCTTTAAAGGTCACTCAGGAAGACGCCTCTAAAAAGCAAGCAATATGAGAAAAGTTAAACTTAAGGGACTGTATATGCCAGTTACACTAAGTGTCACCATCGCGAGTGGGGAACTTTGTTATCCTTGGTACAGAAAGATTACCGCAAGGTGAGTAAGGGTCATTAATAATGTGAAAGGATGCCAAAGATGAAGATGAAAAACATCTATAGGCAGGTCGACATAGCTCCAAGTCTTAGTACTCCCCAAAAGGGGGGAATATGGAATGATAAAGGAAGAATGCGATAAAAATTAGAAAGGGATGAGATTGCACTTATCCAAATGTTACAGATACGCTATGATTCCAGAACGTTATGTAAGCACGACGTTAAAAAAAAGGAAGTAAGGGTTCCTGCCCGGGATGTTATTGATAGATAAGGCACCAGTACGTGAGGTAAGTTAAGACAAGGAAATAACCCAAGTAAGATTACGCGGAATATGGATATGAGAATGGGCCGACGAGTAGTTAGTAGTTGATTCAGCAAGAGCCTAGTCATGACTAGACAAGAAGTTACAGACAAATCAGCGGATCATGCAAGATAAATGTTGTCACAACCCAAAATCCACTAAGGGTCGTGGTGGCGCCGGACACTGCTGTCAGGCAAGCCAACCAAATTGCTTGATGAAGTTCTCATTTTAACGATCTTGAAAACTAAGATTTTCCTTAAATTTTATAAATGAAAAGATAACCGCTTCAATTCAAACTAAATGATAATCAATTAATACAAAATATTTCAAAACCATCCCAGAACCCGGTGTCACAAGTGCATGAGCATTTATTAAGAAGGGAATAAAACACAACAATTGTCCGGAACACAATATTAGACAGAAAATAAATACAGATAACTGAAAGAGACTCTGCTGGCTGCGGGTCGCCTCGAGAAGTGCAGCTTACCTAAGTCTCCGTATCAACCATGCTGCTACGCCCAGTAGGCCACTAGAGTTACATACACCTGTGCAACAAAAATGCACAGAAGTGTAGTATGAGTACAAAAACATCGTGTACTCAATGAGTATCCCGTCTAATCTCAAAGAAGTAGAGACGAGATGGTCGACTTCGACACTTACTAGTGGTCCAATAATGATGTCAATAATACATTAAATCGTGGATTTCTATGAACATGATTTTAATCCAATAGAAGGAGACAAGTAAACAATTAATTCGTTTATAGGAAATTTCCAAAATTCCTTTTCATTATTATCCAAATATTCTCAAGCCATGAAGAGGCAATAACAACTTTAATAAGTTCAAGGCAGCAATACAAGCATGCGCAAATCATGCCGAGGCGTACGGCCCGCTCCAACAGAAAATAAACTGTGCACTGCCGAGGGTCGAACGGCGCGAACCATAGATGCATCTATTACCCCGCTCGCGAACTATCCATGCGACGCGGTCAACATAAAATAAACAATCACCCTGCTCGCGAATCATACATGCGACGCAGGCACACATAGAAATACATGCTCAGATAGCCAATTAAGAATTTATCGGGGAATATTTATTCAATAAAAGCCACTTTCTCTTTTAACAATTTAAGAAAAGAAGTTTAATCCTTTTTGAAATTTATTTAGCAATTCGACAGGATTTAGGCAATTCAACTGTAAACAACATTACAATTATTCCAAGTACAGCATACTTTTGGGTCCTAGACTACCCGGACAATAACATAATAGTAGCTACGCACGGACTCTCGTCACCTCGTGCGTACGTAGCCCCCACAAATAGGAGCACATAACCAATTATTTCACCTATGGGGACAATTCCCTCTTACAAGGTTAGAAAGGAGACTCACCTCGCTCCGAAATTTCCATAACCGGCTTCCAAGCCCTTCCAACGACTCCAATTGATGCATAACGCCCCAAAACTATTCAAATAACGGGCAAACCAATAAAAATTCACTCTAATACTTGTAACAATTCAAATTATAAAAGTTCCCAACTCCGCTCGAAAAGTTGACCAAAATGCCCTCGGGCCCACGTGCCCGGATTCCGAAATTTCTCGAAGATAAATTCTACCCATAGCTTTACTAAGTCAAATATACAATTTGCTCAAATTTTCATGCTCAAATTCAAGGTAAAAGTCCAAAATTCCAAGTTCTAGGTCTTCCCCAAAAATCCCAAATTTATACTAATTTTCCATGTCTAAATCCATGTAAGATCACATATTTAACTCAAAAATAGGAAGAAATCACTTACCAAGTGTTGCTTGGTGAAAATCCCTCCTTGAGCTCTCCAAAATAGTCCAAGCCAAATGAAAGAAATGAAAGAAATGGGCTAAAACTCGTGTTTAAAACATTCTGCCCAGGCTTCATCGAGTTGTACCTTACGCTGTGCAGGTTGTACATCCTATTACCATTTTCCCCTGCTGTACACCTTTTTTTAAAACGCCCATAACTCCTTGTGAAAATATCCAAATGACAAACGGTTTGAAGATTTAGAAACTAGATTCAAAGATATTTCATTTTATAGGTTGTACACCATATAACTCTTTATATATTTCGAGATATGAGCTTCTAAAGTAGGCTCCATGCATCAGAAAATTCTGTCGAAACTGCTCCACCAGCCATTTTCAATCGATCATAACTTTCTGATAAAATGTCCAAATCATGAATGGTTTAACTTTCTGAAAACTAGAATGCAAGGGAAACAACCTTTATGTTTTACAAATTTTCAGATTCCTTATAGATTTCGAGATATAAGCTTCCAAAGTAGCCTCCTCGATTGCACCATTGCTGTCCAAAACAGCAGTTGCAACAGATTTTCAGCAGCTTTAAAGTTCCGAAATCGATCCGTTAGCCTTCCGAAATCCACCCGAGACCCTCGGGACTTCAACCAATTATACCAAAATGTCCCAAAATACAATACGAACTTAGCCGGGGCTTTAAATCACATCAAACAACGTCAAAATCATGAATCGTACTTCAATCCAAACTTTATGAACTTTGAAATTTCAAACTTCTACATTCGATGCCGAAATCCGTCAAATCACGTCCGATTGACATCAAATTTTGCACACAATTCATATTCGGCATTACAGAACTGCTCCAACTTTAGGAATTGGAATCCGACCCCGATATCAAGAAGTCAAATTCTCGGTCAAACTTTTCAAAAACCTTCAAATTTCTATCTTTAGCCAAATGCCTTCAAAATGACCTACGGACCTCCGAATTCACTTCCGATCGCGCTCCCAACTCCAGAATCACCATACGGAGCTATTCCCAGACTCAGAATCCGAAACGAGCATTGATAACCCTGAAATGCACTTCAACCCAAACTTATGAAATTCCTCCAAAATGCTAACTTCCACAATAGGCGCCAAAACGTTCCCGGGTCTTCCAAAACCCGATCCGGACATACGCCCAAGTTCAAAATCATCATACGAACCTGCTGGAACCTTCGAATCCCGATTACGAGGTCGTTTACTCAAAAATCCAATCTTAGTCAATTCTTTCAACTTAAAGCTTCCGAAATAAGAATTCTCTTTCCAAATCGACTCTAAACTTCCCGAAATTCAATTCCGACCACGCGTACAAGTCATAATACCTAAAGTGAAGCTGCTCATGGCCTCAAACTGCTGAACGACGCGCTAGAGCTCAAAAAGACCGGCCGGGTCGTTACAATCTCTCCTACTTAAACATACGTTCGTCCTCGAACGTGCTAAGAGCTATGCTAGGGCTGTCCGAAATCACTGTTTAACACTTCAAGTACCTACCCGTGCTACCACAACTCAGCTGGGCACCCTAGCTCATTAAATCTGAAGATACTTAAGCGAATAAGCCTTAGAGCCCAATTCCAACATCCGGAATTCTCTGCCAGGCCTGCTCCAACGTATGTCCACCGTACCAATAACTACACGCAGCACCAAAACATGACTGCATACCTTAGCTGAATTCACAACTTGCACCCCTTTACTCACAGGACCACAATAACATTCTCTGATCAAATTAATCGAAATTCCACGAATCTGCTCCCATTGCACCTCATGACCTACCTAGGTCTTGCTCTAATTTTTACAATATTGCCATGACGAAAGAGATGTGTAGAAATTCATAACCGACTGTCGGATCAACAAATCATTGGGGCTATACCCCCGACAAGAACCATCACCTCATTCTGAACCAAATAATGGTCTTAGCTCCTTAATATACTTCATATAGTCAGATTGCACTGATCCCAAATCCAATGATCTCGTCTCACCCAGTACGAGCTGCTCAGGCATTAAGCCACCCCGGACATGATCGAAACTCTCATATGATGCCACAATGTGCCAATAGGCTACCAATTCAAACGCGATACAAAAGGAAAACAAACTTTGAGAAGGAAATTCAACTACACCGCTCGCGAATCATACATGCGACGCGGTGGACTTAATTAAACAAACAGCCCGCTCGCGAATCATACATGCGACGCGGGCACACAGCTAATATAAGCTTTCCTCGTAAAATAGGAAACAAAACACATAAAAACAGATACGGGGAACTGTACTCAGCTTTACACTGTTGCGGCGCGCAACCCGATCCGAACAACATAACCATGGCAGCGTGCCACCCTATCCACCCATAGAACTCACATAAGGAGATACACACCGAGCTAAATTGCTCATTACAACAAAATACCGAATATCGGTCACAAGCACGCTAAGTGCTTAATACCATCCTTGGGGAGACATATAGCGCCATAAGCTAACAACTCAAGCACAGCTGGGGTGCGATATATGTTCTGAAGCTAAAGAGCCATCCTGTTCACATATCACCATCGCTACGCGGAACCTCAATACATAAGAAAATTATCGAGCCGTTCACAACTCACACGGCACAATATAGCATTACATGAAATAGCCGACGACGAAATAACACCCCATGTTTGAATACTCCTCCATAAGGAGCGCTATGCTGAAATGAACACATTCGGCCTGATATAAGGCCCATATTCACATTTAAATCCATCCACATACCTCAAGCTGATTCTGATCGCACTGAACTAGGCTAATAACCTTTCAAGGGTCCATAATAACTCCCCTTTTTCTCATAACACATAAGAACAACCATCATAACTGGAGTAATCCTCCACAGTCCACAACCCAATAAACCGAGTGCCCTCCAAGCATCAATTCTCAATTTAACGACATCACCGCAATCTTCATACTTGGTTTAACTCTTCAATTAATCAAGTGACTACATGCCACACTTATACAACCTTCCCGTGGGGCACACTCCCACAACCTTCCGTAACAGATAACAAGTTTGTACATCCAAACCACCGGCCGCACTCACGCTGAAAAGCGATCAAGAATCCTTAATCAGGATGCAAAGCCTTTTTCACAAAACACCGATCTCAGGTGATGCTGAAGACAATACCAACTTACTTTAAACATCAAAACTCCTTTCCTGCTCATCCGAGCTCGTGACATCCTTGTCAACACCGAACTGCAACCTTGATCCTTACTTAAAATTCCATACCACTCGCTGCACCCGACATGCCAATATACGATAGAACACAATTTTCATCATAACTTCGGAACCACTAATAGATTAACACTACATCATATAAAAACTTTTTACTTAACTCACTTCAGGAGAACCATAGCAACACTTAGGTGAATTATCATAACCGTAGAATATGCAAATCTCCAAGTAGTGGCCTAAGCCACCATGGTCATTCCGCGATCCTCCTACACATAACAAGCCATAAAAGTAGAATACTTTTTAGTAACATCAATTACGGCGGCCGATAAGCCTCGCACGTACCGTCACAAACCATTCGCATAACTTGATTACGCTGAAGGAACTGATCACTACCACCAATATGTCAATTCAACTATGGCTAACCAATCTATCTTCTCCCAATTTATCCTTGATTGCCTTAGAAATAACAATAACTCCATTCAACACATAACACACTCTATCCGCACTCATCCCGAGTGACCTTGAATCACGAGACCATGCTGTCTCAAATCCCACAAACCATTTCGTACCTCCCAAATGCTACGCTGCAAGTAAAACTTCATAGAACATTCTGGGCCTCTTCTCATAAGCTGCTACACAAGCTTGATTCTTAACGGTACCTATAGGCTCGAAATTATTAGGCACCACGCTTTACCCTTTGTATCCACTAGGACCATTGCTGAGAGCCACCCGCTCTGACTTGGCCCCGAATATAATCAACTCCATGAGTCTTCTATCACATGAATACCCTCTTGGTGGAGCTCCTGGCAGAATCACTTCCCTTGGACCCCGCATCTATACGAAGCACAAATCCTGAATCTTTTCCAAATCTGAACATGAGCCAATAAGACCAACCATAGCACACCTTTAACAATCCCTTTGCTCAAATTACCACCTAAGCTCTTTTCCCGTGGCTGAAATAACCCATCAACGTGCTAATAACCAGAAACTTCGCAAGTAGTTAACCATGCAACCCAATCATAGGCAGTGGGGCTCTCCCACTTAGCTCGAAGCCACTATTACACAACTCTGGAGTTCACCAGGATTCTTAATCTCTTATTGACATAACCTTGCGCAATCAATCGCCAACATTCTCGATATCTTACTATAGAAACACCCTTTTTATACTCTGAATCATCAACAACATTCGCAAAACCGATCCCTTCGCTGTATAACCAATAGAATTCTTTGCAGAAGCCTCGCCAACCACGCGACCGCTAACCTGCTCACAGGAATAACCCACCTGTACAAATCACTTCCCAACATCTTCCAGCGCTGCTACACGGGGTACAATCACTACGACATCAATAACCCATCCTGAGTCCGAGCTCACTCTCCAGCTGCACCAGTCCATTCACCCCTCGTGGACATCAATTAAATGTGCAGCAACATTCTTCCAATTCAAAGTTATATTCCATCCTTCTTCATTCAAGCAGCTCTTTCCCGTTATATCAAATCTCATGCCGCATAATAGCCCATACTTCAAATTAATTCGTAGGCCCAAATCACCAATCACTAAAATTTCCCCAAATCACTCCAAACTCTTATTAAGGTGCATAGTAATCCTACCACGATGCCCATATGCAACTTCGCCACTCTCCCACTTTGGCGAAACTCATCCCTTTAATCAACTACTCAACCCTTGGCCCCTTATACTCGGTCTTCTAGAAATTTTTAGCCACCGCCTGACACTTCCCACTGGTCTATCCTCATCCTTTGCTGCTCAGTTGTTGCCTTAAATAAAATCTATCTTCGTGGCACTTGAACCCACAATTGCTACTAACTTTACGCCTTGCGGAAGATCATCTTTCTCATACCGTCGACATTAGAAACACTGATTCAACCCTGAACTGCCGCACCCCGCGACATCTGACAACCTCATCTTCGATACTATTTCACCATAGCTTGCCCCAAAGGCGAATTGCAGAAGACCATAACACCGGCGAACTTCACACATATAATTGAGGACGGCAATACCACGTCGCAGATAAAGATTACACCACACTTGAAAACACCCAGCCTCGCTACTCCATTAACCCAAATCTGAACTTTCTTAGCCCGATTGCCTTTCCCCTGTCGGGAATAAAATACTGATTCTCTAGATTATGCACTGAGTAAACCTCCCTTCAAGTCATTCATTGCCCCGACACGTAGGCAAATGTCCTACCATCATATCAATACTGCGGAACAATAGTTTATAGCATCATTGCAAGTTGTGCCTAGCCTCAGAGCCCTCAGAAGTACCGCTACTGGGCTGAAACAATAAAATATCCTTCTACAAAGCGACGATAATAATTCGATCATCTATACTGGGAGAAACATCCGGTATCACATCTGTAGTACCATTACGGTTCTTCAATTCTCGATTTATAACAAGCGGTTCGCGTCGCGTAAGATTGAGTAGGAATGAATTAAGGGCATACGCCTCCAAGGATCAGATCGCACGATAAGGAATCAAGAAGGGAAGTACTCCTAACAGCCCTGAAGCCTCCCGAAGATAAGTACAGACGTCTGCGTACCGATCCGCGAGACTCTACTAGACTTGCTCATGACTCGTGAGACCCTAGGAACCTAGTGCTCTGATAACATGTTGTCACGACCCAAAATCCACTAAGGGTCGTGGTAGCGCCGGACACTGCTGTCAGGCAAGCCAACCAAATTGCTTGATGAAGTTCTCATTTTAACGATCTTGAAAACTAAGATTTTCCTTAAATTTTATAAATGAAAATATAACCGCTTCAATTCAAACTAAATGATAATCAATTAACACAAAATATTTCAAAACCATCCCAGAACCCGGATTCATAAGTGCATGAGCATTTATTAAAAAGGGAATAAAACACAACAACTGTCCGGAACACAATATTGGACAGAAAATAAATACAGATAACTGAAAGAGACTCTGCTGGCTGCGGGTCGCCTCGAGAAGTGCAGCTCACCTAAGTCTCTGTATCAACCATGCTGCTATGCCCAGTAGGCCACTAGAGTTACATATACCTATGCAACAAAAATGCACAGAAGTGTAGTATGAGTACAAAAACAACGTGTACTCAATGAGTATCCCGTATAATCTCGAAGAAGTAGAGACGAGATGGTCGACTTCGACACTTACTAGTGGTCCAATAATGATGTTAATAATACATTAAATCGTGGATTTCTATAAACATGATTTTAATCCAATAGAAGGAGACAAGTAAACAATTAATTCGTTTATAGGAAATTTTCAAAATTCCTTTTCATTATTATCCAAATATTCTCAAGCCATGAAGAGGCAATAACAACTTTAATAAGTTCAAGGCAGCAATACAAGCATGCGCAAATCATGCCGAGGCATACGGCCCGCTCCAACAGAAAATAAACTGTGCACTGCCGAGGGTCGAACGGCGCGAACCATAGATGCATCTATTACCCCGCTCGCGAACTATCCATGCGACGCGGTCAACATAAAATAAACAATCACCCTGCTCGCGAATCATAAATGTGACGCAGGCACACATAGAAATACATGCTCAGATAGACAATTAAGAATTTATCGGGGAATATTTATTCAATAAAAGCCACTTTCTCTTTTAACAATTTAAGAAAAAAAGTTTAATCCTTTTTGAAATTTATTTAGCAATTCGACAGGATTTAGGCAATTCAACTGTAAACAACATTACAATTATTCCAAGTACAGCATACTTTTGGGTCCTAGACTACCCGAACAATAACATAATAATAGCTACGCACGGACTCTCGTCACCTCGTGCGTACGTAGCCACCACAAATAGGAGCACATAACCAATTATTTCACCTATGGGGACAATTCCCTCTTACAAGGTTAGAAAGGAGACTCACCTCGCTCCGAAATTTCCATAACCGGCTTCCAAGCCCTTCCAACGACTCCAATTGATGCATAACGCCCCAAAACTATTCAAATAACGGGTAAACAAATAAAAATTCACTCTAATACTTGTAACAATTCAAATTATATAAGTTCCCAACTCCGCTCGAAAAGTTGACCAAAATGCCCTCGGGCCCACGTGTGCCCGGATTCCGAAATTTCTCGAAGATAAATTCTACCCATAGCTTTACTAAGTCAAATATACAATTTGCTCAAATTTTCATGCTCAAATTCAAGGTAAAAGTCCAAAATTCCAAGTTCTAGGTCTTCCCCAAAAATCTCAAATTTATACTAATTTTCCATGTCTAAATCCATGTAAGATCACATATTTAACTCAAAAATAGGAAGAAATCACTTACCTAGTGTTGCTTGGAGAAAATCCCTCCTTGAGCTCTCCAAAATAGTCCAAGCCAAATGAAAGAAATGAAAGAAATGGGCTAAAACTCGTGTTTAAACAATCTGCCCAGGCTTCATCGAGTTGTACCTTACGCTGTGCAGGTTGTACATCCTATTACCATTTTCCCTGCTGTACACCTTTTATTAAAACGCCCATAACTCCTTGTGGAAACATCCAAATGACAAACGGTTTGAAGATTTAGAAACTACATTCAAAGGTCTTTCATTTGATAGGTTGTACACCATATAACTCTTTATATATTCCAAAATATGAGCTTCTAAAGTAGGCTCCATGCATCAGAAAATTCTGTCGAAACTGCTCCACCAGCCATTTTCAATCGACCATAACTTTCTGATAAAATGTTCAAATCATGAATGGTTTAACTTTCTGGAAACTAGAATGCAAGAAAAACAACTTTTTATGTTTTACAAATGTTCAGATTCCTTATAGATTTCGAGATATAAGCTTCCAAAGTAGCCTCCTCGATTGCACCATTGCTGTCCAAAACAGCAGTTGCAGCAGATTTTCAGCAGCTTTAAAGTTCCGAAATCGATCCGTTAGCCTTCCGAAATCCACCCGAGACCCTCGGGACTTCAACCAATTATACCAACATGTCCCAAAATACAATACGAACTTAGCCGGGGCTTTAAATCACATCAAACAACGTCAAATCATGAATCGTACTTCAATCCAAACTTTATGAACTTTGAAATTTCAAACTTCTACATTCGATGCCGAAATCCGTCGAATCACGTCCGATTGACCTCAAATTTTGCACACAAGTCATATTCGACATTACGGACCTGCTCCAACTTTCGAAATTGGAATCCGACCCCGATATCAAAAAGTCAAACTCTCGGTCAAACTTCTCAAAAACCTTCAAATTTCTATCTTTAGCCAAATGACTTCAAAATGACCTACGGACCTCCGAATTCACTTCCGATCGCGCTCCCAACTCCAGAACTACCATACGGAGCTATTCCCAGACTCAGAATCCCAAACGAGCATTGATAACCCTGAAATGCACTTCAACCCAAACTTATGAAATTCCTCCAAAATGCTAACTTCCACAATAGGCGCCAAAACGTTCCCGGGTCTTCCAAAACCCGATCCGGACATACGCCCAAGTCCAAAATCATCATACGAACCTGCTGGAACCTTCGAATCCCGATTCCGAGGTTGTTTACTCAAAACTCCAATCTTAGTCAATTCTTTCAACTTAAAGCTTCCGAAATAAGAATTCTCTTTCCAAATCGACTCTAAACTTCCCGAAATTCAATTCCGACCACGCGTACAAGTCATAATACCTGAAGTGAAGCTGCTCATTGCCTCAAACTGCTAAACAACGTGCTAGAGCTCAAAACGACCGGCCGGGTCGTTACAAATGTAGTAAACCCCAACACGGAGAGTTCAACCTCGCAGTAATGTCATTATAATACTTGAGATATATTCAAATTGGAGTCGGGGTAGTTAAAGGTACCGTATGAATGTTACGGAGATAAAAGAAAGTGTCAGTGGGAAGACAGTCAAAATATCAGTTCAGAAGCAATAATACAAGCACAAGGGCATGGAGGTAAGCAGCTACGGATGGTTATAGGCAAGGAAGGACATCAAAAGGGTCCATAATAAGCTCACAGCTTTACAAGAGTCAACGGTTCTCCCTAAGTACTACAATGAAAGACTAGCTGAGGAAATAAGGAAGAAGGCTTCAACCTGAGCACGATAACCTAAAGAGGAAATGGTCGTGTAACAAAAGTCTCCCAACAACATTGTAAGCACTCTAAAGGAAAGTGGCACCTACCGTGGCCAATGAACGGGAAGTAAAATTAAAAGTAATATCCGAGATCATATGAGTTGCACGAAAACTCCAGCATGTGGGAACTAAGGTAAGCTAAGTATGCACGCAACAAGGGGGCAGAAAGACCAGGAAAAGTAATAGCTTACGTTAAAGAAACCTTAAAAGGAACGAAAGAAATTATTCGATCAATGATCCCGAATTAGCTATGTTACGAACGTACTTAAGAGTTCGAATAAGCTATGCAGCACATATGTTGACAATCATACAGTCGTAGACGACTCTGGTATAAGTTAAAAGAAAGAATTGAGTACAGATCATAGACAAAGGATTGAATTATTAGAAGATTGTATCCTGAATATTCCATAGCGTCCATGAAAGGGCTAAAGTAATACTATGAGCCGCAGACCGGAAGATCGCTTAAGCCTACATAAAGGCTGATCAGAAGGAGGAAGAAACTAAAGAGTTACATCAACGAAGTAAATCAGGAGTCTGATTATTGGACCTAGAAAATTATAGAAATCGTGATTGAGAATTTTGCAGAATTACTCCAAATATCAAAGGTACAAGAGAGATAGTACAACAACTATACTCTATAACGGTTATACGATAAAGCCAGTTAGAAGAATTACCAACCTCATAAGAAGTTAGTATGAAGCTCCCACCTAATCGTGTATGCCCCAGAGGTGCAAGTATCATAATAGAGCTTCAGGTTATGAAAGTGAATTATACCTATGTGGAAGGGAGGTCATGAAAAGATAGAAGATACGATACAAGATTTTAAGGTAAGAAAGGTAAAGGTGAACAACGTACGAGATACTCAAATGCAGAAGGTTGTGAATAGTCCATACTACAGATAAAAGGCTAGAAGTGCGGGGATTCAGTATCTAGGAATGATAGCAGCGTCGTCAGTGCCATACCTTCCAGCCTATGGGTTCTAGGTACCGAGAGATCTAGCCAAGAGAGTAAAGAAGAGTTAAAGACGATGTGATATCTCATCTGATATTCTAGAATAACATAAGGAAATCAAGAGTGCAAGCAAGTTGAAGGATGGTTGTGAATAGTATAAATAGATACGTAGAGGTCGCAAGCTAAAGTATAGTAAAGCGACGAGGTTTTGTGACAGGAGTAAGGATGATAAAGGGCGAGTAAGAAGGTGACGAGAATGGATAAGTTCTCGGGATTAAGCCCATGAAAACAAGAGAGCCGATGGGTTCTGTAAGTTATAGAAGGCTCAGTATAGCTTGTATGCACTCAAAGGAGTTTAAGACTAGTAGCATTTAGAAGAAATGGAATGCTGACCTGGCAATGAAATGAGGGTGTAATTGTGGCAGGTAAAAGATGACATTTGGGCCTTTGAGAGAATAATGATTTGAAGTAACAAAGGAGGAGGAGGAGGAGGAGAGATTTCGCAGACGGCACGAGATTAGAATACCCCCATTTGGTGAATCACATCGAGATACTATGAAATACGATTACCGAAATCACTTCAAATATTCCTCGATGCAACGTAAGCCCTAGTGGCAAGGTTTTACGTAAGAAGTCTCAAATTATCAGTGAATGTTGTAGATCAATATTGAGGCAAATCATAATGAATGGACAAAAGTCACAAAGTATGAGCTGACATTAGGTCGTCATTCTTAAAATGAACAGTAACGAGGGAGCATTAAAAGACTTAGAATTATACATATGGGATAAGCAACAAGAGTAAGCTGGGATTTGGTAGTAGACCTCCCCAATAATAAGTCGATGTAAGAATTATAATATAGTATGGCTTAAAGCTAATGATGCCCAGAGGGACAGCTTGACATAATTTTGTATATGTTCACAAAGTGAAGCCAAGAGATTGGCTAAAAGCTGTAGGAAAGAGAAGAGAAGAGTCGCATAGGTGCACATACAAGGTTAGAGTCGCACAGGCTACATGATAGAAGGTAGCAACAGCTACGAGATTGGAAGGATTCCGACTACAAGTCGTGGTGTGAGAAAGAGGCCTAAAGGGTGGAATTCCTTGGCCTTTGGGATTCATTCACAGAACAGTTTCCTAGATGGCAAGAGGAGTACTAAAATATTCGCAAGAGCTATATATTATGAGAATGATAAGTGCATTAGTCAACGTTCGAGGACGAATGTTCCAAAGGGGGGAATGTTTTTACACACCATATTTACGTGCGTGAAAGTATGCCATAAACAAATTGATGAAATCTCGGAAATGAGATGTTGCGTCCCGCATTTTTGTACGTTAAAGTTTCATCGTAAGTTAATCAACATAAGCTCGGGAATGAGATTATTTTGAGATTATAAGTATTATGCTATGTTAAACAATGGATAAGTAAATTCTTGAAGGTGAAAGGGTAAGCAAATTGAAGAAAATGAGTTTCGTCGAAAGTTGTCATTTTGGAGAAAAAATACAATCCGAGCTATAATATCCGGTATTTATGGACTAGTACCATGCAAGGTACCACATGACAATGATAGTAAGGTGTATAAAGTGTGTTAAAAGTGAGTAGTATTTTAAGTAATTTGAGATAATTAGTTAATTATTGAATTAGTGAGAAATTACCAAGTTAATTAAGAAATTGGTAATTAACAATGATTTGGATAAGTCTTAAACTTTATGTGGCAGCCATGAAAAGCCAATATGATGACAATTTATTTATATGCTAGGTGGCATGTTTAGTAGAATGGGTGGCTTACAAGGATTTCTATGTATTAACTAAGAGGAAATTGCATAAATTTGCAAAAAGAGCTTACGGGTAAAGCTTCACATTCCAAGACTTTCTGAGACTCCTAATTAATCACAAAGAAACGTGAACAAATTAAGCAAAGTGACGGATTTTGGGGAAAAATTTCATACAAAGTTACACTGCGTATTAGCAACGGGATTTTGCGATTCTAAGGGAGTACGGTGCAACCTTTTCCAAGAATATCATACGGATTTTTCCCTACTCCAGGTATGTTAAGGCTAAGCCCTTCCTTCATTTTGGCATGATCTCATAATTATACAAGTTTGATAACGAGGCATAAAGAAAAAGTCATGTCCCGGAATTTACGTATATTTTCCTAGTTTCACAAGTTACAATATTCTTTTTACCGGGACTTCATATTCAATTGAGTATTTTCCTCTTCCAGTCAAAAGAGCAGAGAGAGAGTGTGTGTGTGTGTGTGTGTGTGTATATAATATATATATATATATATATATATATATATATATATATATATATATATATATATATATATATATACTAATACACACACACACAGTACTAAAGTGTATGTCATTACCATCGAGCTATAATCGATGGTGCAGGCCCCTATTGGGAAACCTCCGATCAGATGGTAAGTTATATAACGAGCCTGTTGTGGCCGAGCGCCTCGAGCGATCCCAGTTGGTCGAGATACAGAGCTAGTTATGGCTCGAAGGCCTATGAGCGAGCTACTACGGCAGAGCAGTTATATATATTTACCAAGCCTTATAAGGTCGACAACTAATTTACTCACTATATTGAGAGAATAGAGTCAGTATCAGCAGATGAGTATATATTCAGATTTCTTTGAGCCCCAGTTACTTTTAGTTATTATTATATCAGTTCAGTTTTAGCTTTTAGTATATTTCCTTACATACTCGGTACATTATTTCGTACCGACGTCCCTTTTCTGGGGGCACTGCATTTCATGCGTGCAGGTTCAGACAGACAGATGGGTTAGACCTCCTCATTAAGTGTTGCTTCGAGTTCAACTTGATCGGTAAGCTCCATTGCCTTTCGAGTTGCCGAGTCTTGAGCTTTATGTACATCTTGTGTATATATGTATATATTGATATAAGTAGGTCGGGGAGTTGTTCCGGTCACAGTATATCATCAGTAGAGGCTTGTAGACATATCATGTCAGTAAGTGCAGTTATGTTGGGCTTGTAGGCCTTGTAATGTATATTTGGTTGGTTTGCCAGCTGCAATAAGTATGACGGCCGTTGTTGGCCCAACTTTATATTGATATTTAGTCAGCATTCGCAGTTGTCTTGCAATGTGCCCATGGCCAAAGTATGACATTATATGTCCAGAGATCCTTAGTCGCAAGATGGTATGCAAGGATAGGGAGGCACCGGGTGCCGGTCTCGCCCCCATGTTCGGGGTATGACAAAAGTGGTATCAGAGTAGTTCTGTCCTTAGGAAGTCTACAAGTCTGTCTAGTAGAGTCTTGTTTATGGGCGTGTTGTGCCCACACCTATAAGTAGGAGGTTACAGGGCATTTAGGACTGTCACTATTTCTTTTACTCTAGATCGTGTGGTAGAGCTCACCTTATAAGAATTCAAAATTCCAGACTTCGTATTTTATTCCTAATAAGACGATGCCCTACATTTAAGAAAGACGATCGAATAAGAAGATATAGTTGTGGAAGTGTTGAGTTAGAGGAAAATCGACTTTGAATCTTGCTTATGAGGATAAATGTGAGGTCTTCAGCAGATCATTGCTGTTACTAAAAGGTGTACGGTTCTTGATAAGGATCTTTTAGGGGAAGAATACTTAATTCCACTTCTTACAGTGAAAAGGAATAATGGAATCGGAAAGCTAGACACGAGTGACAGCAAGTAAAAAGAAGACAGGTGAAGAAGAAAAAAGTACGTACGAGTACCCAGTTAATAAAGATTATCATTTATTACCATTCAGGAAGGGAATATTAAACAAGTTACCTTCAACAGTAATAGATGTACGTACATCGGCCACACCTATCTCAGTCATGCCCTATGGTAGCTAACGGATATAGTTTAAGAAAAAGGACACGTATAGCAGGATCCGGTTGGGGTTAGAGTAACCCAAAATGATGAATGGATGGTTTGCGTTAGTTGACATTTTCGAAGGATATTACAAAGGTGCTAATGGACCTCCTTGTGAGATACCTAGATAGTGCACCCTAAAATAGTACAGCTAGATATGAGTACTACAAAGACGTGCACTAGAATCCTGGAAGGAATAAATATTACCTTAGTGTGGCTCCCGTCCCTAGTAGAGAAAAAATGTTTGGAAATTCGAAGAGCCAATGGATGGATCAAGGGGAGCTAAAAGCAAAAGAATGTTTTGTTCGAATTTTTAAAATAAAGTGATAGATAGAAATATTAGCATGAATGTACGAAGAGGGATAATGAAGTATTATGAGTAAGACGTGATACATGGATGACAATGGTAGATCAAAAAATGACAGTATTACAGAATCTATATTCAAGTGAAGGAAAATACGAGAGGTGACATGCTTAGAGATAATAAAAGAGTATAGGCCACAAAGTCATATCCTCATTTTGAGAAATAAGTTTATGACTCCAATGTGACTACCAGAAGGAAAAGTTAGACCTCAGAATAATAGAAATCAGTATGGACTGGTGAACAAGATAAACTAAACATGAATTAGGGACTGAGTGATTTAATAATGGTCGACATCATGAGAATTTCATATTGCATTCCAGCGATAATAGAAAGGACGACAGAAGAATAACCTTTAAAGGTCATTCAGGAAGACGCCTCCGTAAAGCAAGCAATATGAGCATAGTTAAGCTTAAGGGAATGTATGTGCCAGTTACACAAAGTGTCACCATCGCGAGTGGGGAATTTTGTTATCCTTGGTACAGAAGGATTACCGCAAGGCGAGTAAGGGTCATTGATAATGTGAAAGGATGCCAAAGATGAAGATGAAAAACATCTATAGGCAGGTCGATATAGCTCCAAGTCTTAGTACTCCCCAAAAGGAGGGAATATGGAATGATAAAGGAAGAATGCGATAAAAATGAAAAAGCAATGAGATTTCACTTATCCAAATGTTACAGATACGCTACGATTCATACACGTTATGTAAGCACGACAATAAAAAAAAGAGGAAGTAAGGGTTCCTGCCCGGGATGTTATTGATAGATAAGGCGCCAGTACGCGAGGTAAGTTAAGACAAGGAAATAACCCAAGAAAGATTACGCGAAATATGGATATGAGAATGGGCCGACGAGTATTTAGTAGTTGATTCAGGAAGAGCCTAGTGATGACTAGACAAGAAGTTATAGACAAATCAGCGGATCATGCAAGATAAATGTAGTAATGTCACGACCCCAGTTCACCCTCCATGAACATGTCGTGATGGCACCTAGTTCCTACAACTAGGTAAGCCTAACAGTGCGGAATAACAAATTAATATTTGCGGAATAATTAATTAAAACTGAATATACGAAAATAACAACTGTATATAAGGCCACTCGGCCTATACAACTCAAAAATATGCGGAAGTCTACAACTAAATCCCAAAATCCGGAAACTCACGGGAAACACAGGCTAATAGAATGTAGTAATCTGCTCTACACCAGAATGTCTAAACAACATGAAAGGAAAGAAAGGAACTATCTGCTAAAGCCGGAATAGAGTAGAGACTCCTGGTCTGCGGACGTAGCAGATATACCTCAAGTCTCAGCTAGGACTCTCCACCACGAGGATGATACGCCTGGGAGGAAGTACCTGGATCTGCACATGAAAAACATAGTACAGCTAAACAAATAAGCAAGTAAGCCAGTTAAACATGCGTCTCTAAGCTAGCACAGGTATAAACTTACAGTCTAAAATGAACAAGTAAACAGGAAATCTCAATTTAAATACTTCAAGTAGAAACGGGTTTACAAAAATTAGCTCAAGTACGCGCTCGTCACCTCACGTACGAGGCATTCAAATATTCAAAGATCATGTCCTAAGGGGAAAGGTCCTCCACACAAGGTTAGACAAGCCACTTACCTCGAACCGGCTCAATATCAACTAGAAACCATGCTCTTGCCATGAGTATCCGACTCCAAATGGCCCAAATCTATTCAATTCAATTACACATTGTAAATAACATCGCAAACACCTGGTTTTGCTATTAAATTCAAAGCTACGGCGTGAAATTAGGTGAAATAACCAAAATGCCCTTCAGGCCAACGCCTCGAAATCGAATAATTTTCACATTTTCAGAACCCTCGTACTCTCACGAGTCTAACCATATAAAAATCTCCCAAATCGGAGGTCAAATGCTCACTCAAAACCCAATAGTTTGGCCTAAGAAGTTTTAACCAAATTCTTAAATTTTAATCCCAAATTCGAATTTTAATGATGGATTTAACTACAAAATGATGAAATATAACTAGAAGGGATTAAGAAAATGTTACCCAATGATCTTCACTTCAAAACCCACTCAAAATCGCCCTCTCCCGAGCTCTCAATTGATTTTTCCAACTTATGAAACTCAACCCTCGAAATTCCCTTCTGAACAGGTATTTCCGCTTCTGCGGACAAGGGACCGCTTCTGCGGTCCCGCTTCTGCGGAAACCAAGCCGGTCTGCGGTCCCGCTTCTGCGGAAACCAAGCCGGTTCTGCGGTTTTCACTTAATGGGCCAGGTTCCGCTTCTGCGGTACAAATCTCGCAGGTGCGAACCACATCTGCGGTCAAACCTTCCGCACCTACGGAAAAGATGAGGAGTCCAAATTTCGCTTCTGCGATGACCAAGGCCGCTTCTGCGGTTCCCAAGCCGCAGAAGCGAAAAGATACCAGAAGCAGCAGAACTGCTATCTCTCAACTTCCAAAATTCTTCCGTTAACCACCCGAAATCATCCCGAGGCCCCCGGGACCTCAACCAAAAGCACCAATACCACCTAATACCTTATTCAAACTTGTACAAATCTTAAAAACACCTAAAATAATGTTGGAAACCCGAATTAATCAAAGATTCAAGCCTAAGAACTTCAAATTCCAACAAAACACGCTTTCGATCAAAAACCTACCCGGACCTCGTCCGAATGACCTGAAATTTTGCACACACATCCCAAATGACATGAAGGAACTACTGTAACTTCCGGAATTCCAATCCGACCCTCGGATCAAAAACTCACTATCGGACCGGAAACTTATAAAATTCAAACTTCGGCATTTCAAGCCTAAATGAGCTACGGACTTCCAAAATACATTCCGAACACGCTCCCAACCCCGAAATCACCTAACGGAGCTAACACAACCATCGGATTTCCATTCCGATGTCGTCTTCACACTGTTCCGACTATGGATCACTTTTTAACACTTAAGCTCTCATTTAGGGACTAAGTGTCCCAAAGCTCTCCGAAACTCAACACCGAAATTCTTAAGACGACCGGCCGGGTCGTCACATCCTCCTACACTTAAACATTCGTTCGTCCACGAAAGAGCATAGAGAACATACCTGAAGTAGTGAAAAGATGAGGGTAACTGCTGCGCATATCCTGCTCGGACTCCCAAGTCGCCTCCTCGGCCGGCTGACCTCGCCACTGAACCTTCACTGAAGCTATGTTCTTTGACCTCAACTTCCTGATCTGCCTGTCCAATATAGCCACTGGCTCCTCAACATAGGATAGATCCTTGTCCAACTGGACTGAACTGAAATCCAACACGTGCGACGGATCACCGTGATACCTCCGGAGCATCGAGACATGAAATACCGGATGAACTCCGGCCAAACTGGGAGGTAAGGCAAGCTCGTTAGCAACCTCCCCAACTCGCCTCAAGATCTCAAAAGGGCCAATAAATCTCAGACTCAACTTTCCTTTCTTCCCAAACCTCATAACGCCTTTCATAGGCGAGACCCGAAGCAGAACCCGCTCACCAACCATATATGAAACATCACGAACCTTCTTGTCCGCGTAACTCTTCTGTCTGGATTGGGCTGTACGGAGTCTATCCTGAATCGTCTTAACCTTCTCCAATGCATCCTGTACTAACTNAATGCTCACTCAAAACCCAATAGTTTGGCCTAAGAAGTTTTAACCAAATTCTTCAAATTTTAATCCCAAATTCGAATTTTAATGATAGATTTAACTACAAAATGATGAAATATAACTAGAAGGGATTAAGAAAACGTTACCCAATGATCTTCACTTCAAAACCCACTCAAAATCGCCCTCTCCCGAGCTCTCAATTGATTTTTCCAACTTTTGAAACTCAACCCTCAAAATTCCCTTTTCTGAATAGGTATTTCCGCTTCTGCGGACAAGGGACCGCTTCTGCGGAAACCAAGCCACTTCTGCGGTTTTCACTTAATAGGCCAGGTTCCGCTTCTACGGTACAAATCTCGCAGGTGCAAACCGCATCTACGGTCAAACCTTCCGCACCTGCGGAAAAGCTGAGGAGTCCAAATTTCGCGTCTGCGATGACCAAGGCCGCTTCTGCGGTTCCCAAGCCGCAGAAGCGAAAAGATACCAGAAGCAGCAGAACTACTACCTCTCAACTTCCAAAATTCTTTCGTTAACCACCCGAAATCATCCTGAGGCCCCCGGGACCTCAACCAAAAGCACCAATACCACCTAATACCTTATTCAAACTTGTACCAATCTTAAAAACACCTAAAACAACGCTGGAAACCCGAATTAATCAAAGATTCAAGCCTAAAAACTTCAAATTCCAACAAAACACGCTTTCGATCAAAAACCTACCCGAACCTCGTCCGAATGACCTGAAATTTTGCACACGCATCCTAAATGACATGACGGAACTACTATAACTTCCGGAATTCCAATCTGACCCTCGGATCAAAAACTCACTATCGGACCGGAAACTTATAAAATTCAAACTTCGGCATTTCAAGCCTAAATGAGCTACGGACTTCCAAAATATATTCCGAACACGCTCCTAACCTCGATATCACCTAACGGAACCATCAGATTTCCATTCCGAGGTCGTCTTCACACTGTTCCGACTACGGACCACTTTTCAACACTTAAGCTCTCATTTAGGGACTAAGTGTCCCAAAGCTCTCCGAAACTCAACACCGAACGTCCCGGCAAACCAACATAGCAGAAATAAACTTAGGGGAAGGAGTTAATGGGGGATCAGGGCGTAAATTCTTAAGACGCCCGGCCGGGTCGTCACTGCTACAAAATGGAGTGATGATTGCCAGTAAACTTCGACAGAATCAAGGAGTACCTATCAACACCACCAGTCATAGTCCCGCCCGAGCCAGGTAGACCCTTATTGCTCTACCTTGCAGTGTTAGATGGAGCTTTCGTCTGCATTTTGCGGCAGCATGATGAAACGGGGAGAAAGGAACAAGTCATTTATTATCTCAACAAGAAGTTCACCCCGTACGAGGCTCGGTATTCTCTTTTGGAACGCACCTGTTGTGCTTTGACTTGGGTAGCTCAGAAGTTGAGACATTATTTCTGTGCCTATACCACGTATCTTATATCAAGGATGGATCCTTTGAAGTACATCTTTCAGAAACCCATGCCCACCGGCAAGTTAGCCAAGTGGCAAATCTTGTTGAGTGAGTTCGACATTGTTTACGTGACTCAAAAGGCGGTCAAGGGACGGGAACTAGCAGACCACCTTGCTGAAAACCCTGTGGATGGAGAATACGAACCCTTGAAAACATATTTTCCTCATGAAGAGGTATCATTCATAGGAGAAGACATTACAGAATCCGACGACGGTTGGAGGATGTTCTTCGATGGAGCAGCAGACTTCAAAGGAGTTGGCATAGGAGCAGTCTTGGTATCAGAAATCGGTCAGCATTATCCAGTGTCTTCCAAACTCAGGTTCCCCTGCACCAACAATATGGCCGAATATGAAGCCTGCATTTTAGGGCTCAAAATGGCCATTGACATGAACGTGCAAGAGCTGCTAGTGATTGGAGATTCAGATTTACTTATACATCAGGTACGAGAAGAATGGGTAACCAAGAACTCCAAGATACTCCCGTATCTGCATCATGTATAGGAATTGAGAAAGAGGTTCACGAAGACGGAATTCTAGCACGTCCCCAGAGTCCAGAATGAGTTCATCGATGCATTGGCTACCCTATCATCTATGACACAACATCCCGACAAGAATTTCATTGATCCCATTCCGGTGAAAATTCATAATCAGCTAGCTTAATGTGCCCATGTTGAAGAGGAAGCAGACGGAAAGCCTTGGCTTCATGATATCAAGGAATATTTGGCAAAAGGAGAATACCCGGAGCTTGCTAATCATACTCAGAAACGCACACTTTGGAGATTGTCCAACAACTTCTTTTACAGCGGAGGAATCCTGTATAGGAGGACTCCTGATTTGGGATTATTAAGGTGCATTGACGCAAAAGAAGCATCCGGACTCCCAGAAGAAATTCATGCTGGGACCTGTGGTCCACATATGAACGGTTTTGTCTTAGCAAAGAAGATACTCCGCGCCGGTTACTTTTGGATAACTATGCAAACAGACTGCATCCAGTATGTCCGGAAATGCCATCGCTGTCAGATACATGCAGACATGATAAAGGTACCTCCAAGCGAGCTCAACACAATAAGCTCACCGTGGCCGTTCGCCGCCTGGGGAATGGACGTCATTGGACCAATCGAGCCTGCCGCTTCCAACGGACACAGGTTTATCCTAGTGGCAATTGACTATTTCACCAAGTGGGTCGAAGCAGCATCTTACAAAGCACTGACTAAGAAAGTCGTGACAGACTTCGCCCGAGATCGCATCGTTTGTCGATTCGGTATCCCAGAGTCAATCATCACTGATAATGGTTCCAATCTCAACAGCGACTTGATGAAAGCTATGTGTGAAACATTCAAGATCAGACACAAGAATTCCACAGCCTACATGCCTCAAATGAATGGAGCGGTAGAAGCCGCCAATAAGAATATCAAGAAGATATTGAGGAAAATGATAGAAAAGCATAAACAGTGGCACGAGAAGTTATCATTTGCTCTATTGGGGTATCGCACCACAGTCTGCATATCAACCGGGGCAACCCCCTATATGCTGGTTTACGGTACAGAGGCTGTCATTCCCGCTGAGGTGGAAATTCCTTCCCTAAGGATCATACAGGAAGCTGAGCTCAACGACGCAAAGTGGGTGAAGAGTCGTTACGAGCAACTAGCTCTTATAGACGGAAAGAGAATGAATGCGGTCTGCCATGGGCAACTCTATCAGAACAAAATGTCCAGAGCCTTCAACAAAAGAGTCAAGCCAAGACAGTTCACACCAGGGCAGCTGGTGTTAAAGAAATTTTCCCGCATCAAGATGAAGCCAAAGGGAAATTCTCTCCCAACTGGCAGGGCCAATACATGGTTCACCGGGTTTTGACAGGAGGAGCCCTCATACTTGCAGAAATGGACGGAGAAGTCTGGCCAAAGCCGATTAATTCAGATGCAGTCAAGCGTTACTATGTGTGATCTTTACGCTTTCCTTATATGATGTAAATTGAACTAAGGGGATACGTAGGCAGCCCTATGGGTTTGGTCACAATTCAATAAAAATTTCATTTCCCCCCGAAATTTGAAACTGGGGCAGAATTTTGAGGAGGACCCTCAAAATTTCGAAGTAATTTCAACCGATCGCCGCACGAGCAACAGTCAGAAGCGTCAACCCATCAAACTGGGGTAGAATTTTGAGGATGACCCTCAAAATTCCGTAGCAAGAGAGGTTGCAATGTCTCGAACCACGTCACAGTCGTCGGTTCATTTAAAAATTATTTTAATTATATATTTATGTCATACTTCTACAAAAATCATGCATGTTTATTATTGAAACTACTTCGTTTAGCAACGGTACCCCAATGATACAAATGGTATCACCAGATCAAAGCGGAACGAGTCAAGCAAAGCCAGCAGGGGTACGAACTAACCTTTCCCCATTTACAAAACTCACGGTTTTTCTTTGGATGCAGGCACAAGGATTGTGAAATCATTAAAACATATTGCACGCTCATGGAACAAACATTGTTCAAAGAATACGACTCTCTTCACCGTTACACTTGCCAACATTTGCTATCCGCACACCAGTGATGTCCCGTATGTTACAATGCTCCCAGTAATCACAACGCCGCAATATGCTGCCAGCTAAGAAAACTCTACTGCCATTTGTTATTTTATTTATTGCATAAGGCTACTATTCTGCCTTCCGAGGTTAAGCTCTACCTCTATCTGCATTGCATAAGGCTACCATTCTGCCTTCCAACTTGCATAAGGCTACCATTCTGCCTTCCAACTTGCATAAAGCTACTATTCTGCCTTCTGAGGTTAAGCTCTACCTCTATCTACATCCGCGTTGCATAAGGCTACTATTCTGCCTTCCGAGGTTAAGCTCTACCTCTATCTGCATCTGCATTGCATAAGGCTACCATTCTGCCTTCCAACTTGCATAAGGCTACCATTCTGCCTTCCAACTTGCATAAGGCTACTATTCTGCCTTCCGAGGTTAAACACTACCTCCATCTGCATCCACATTGCACGACTGAAAGATCACCACATTTCACGGCTGAAAGATCGCCACATTGCACGGCTGAAAGATCGCCACATTGCACGACTGAAAGATCGCCACATTGCATGACCGGCTGAAAGATCGCCACATTGCACGGCTGAAAGATCGCCACATTGCACGGCTGAAAGATCGCCACATTGCACGACTGAAAGATCGCCACATTGCA